>NW_028254213.1:0-253182 GCF_964263255.1 Lissotriton vulgaris | reverse complement strand
TGGTATCAATCAATCAATCATCGAATTTATATAGCGCACTACTTACCCAGAGGGTCTCAAGGCGCTGGGGGGGGGGGGGGGGGGGGGGTCTGTTACTGCTCAAACAGCCAGGTCTTGAGTTGCTTCCTGAAGGCGAGGTGGTCCTGGGTCAGGCAAAGGTGGGTGGGGAGGGAGTTCCAAGTCTTGGCGGCGAGGTAGGAGAAGGACCGACCCCCTGTGGTGGTTCTACGGATGCGGGGGGCGGCGGCGAGGGCGTGGCTGGTCGAGCGAAGCTGGCGTTTGGGAGCGTAGAAGTTGAGGCGGCTGTTGAGGTATCCTGGGCCTTGGCTGTGTAGGGCTTTGTGTGCGTGGGTGAGGAGACGGAAGGTGATTCTTTTGTTGACCGGGAGCCAGTGCAGATCTCTCAGTTGTCCGGAGATGTGGCTGCGACGGGGGATGTCCAGGATGAGTCGTGCTGAGGCGTTCTGGATCCGCTGGAGTCTTTTCTGGAGTTTGGCGGTGGTTCCGGCGTAGAGGGTGTTGCCATAGTCCAGACGGCTGGTGACGAGGGCCTGGGTGACCGTCTTCCTGGTCTCGGTGGGGATCCACCAGAAGATCTTGCGTAGCATGCGCAAGATGTTGAAGCACGACGAGGCGACGGCGTTGACTTGTCTGGTCATGGAGAGGGAGGAGTCCAGGATGAAGCCCAGGTTTTGTGCGTGGTCTGTTGGTTTGGGTGCGCTGCCTAAGGCGGGGGGCCACCAGGAGTCGTCCCAGGCGGAGGGTGAGGATCCCAGGATGAGGACTTCCGTCTTGTCCGAGTTCAGTTTCAGGCGGCTGTTCTTCATCCATTCGGCTACCTCTTTCATCCCTTCGTGAAGGTTGGCTCTGGCGGTGGCGGGGTCGTTGGTAAGGGAGAGGATCAGCTGGGTGTCGTCGGCGTAGGAGATGATGTTGAGGTTGTGCTGCCGTGCGATGTCTGCGAGTGGGCTCATGTAGATGTTGAAGAGGGTTGGGCTGAGCGAGGAGCCCTGAGGGACGCCGCAGATGACTTCGGTGGATTCAGATCTGAACGGGGGGAGGCGGACTCTCTGTGTCCTCCCGGCGAGGAAGGAGATGATCCACTCCAGTGCCTTCTCCTGGACTCCGACGTTGCTGAGGCGTTGTACTGGGGTACGATGGCAGACAGTGTCGAAGGCCGCGGAGAGGTCTAGGAGGATGAGGGCCGCTGTTTCTCCGTTGTCGAGCAGCGCTCGGATGTCATCGGTGACTGCGATCAGGGCGGTCTCGGTGCTGTGGTTGGCCCGGAAGCCAGACTGCGAGGGGTCGAGGGATCCGCTCGTCTCGAGGAAGGCGGCCAGCTGCTTGTTGACGGTCTTCTCGATGACTTTTGCAGGAAACTGGAGCAGCGAGATGGGGCGGTAGTTCTTGAGGTCGGTGGGGTCAGCCGATGGTTTCTTGAGTAGAGCGCTGAGTTCGGCGTGCTTCCAGCTCTCCGGGAAGGTAGCGGTATCAAAGGAGGTGTTGATGATGTCCCGCAGGTGGGGTGCGATGACAGCGTCGGCCTTGTTGAAGACGTGATAAGGGCAGGGGTCGGTCGGAGATCCGGAGTGGATGGAGTTCATCGTGCGGACTGTGTCTTCAGTGCTGATCGGAGTCCAGGCACGGAGGGTGGTGGTAGGGGGCGGTGGTTCGGTCGTGGCGTTCGTCGGTTGGGTGCTGAAGCTGTTGTGTATGTCCGCGATCTTGTTGTGGAAGAAGGAGGCGAGGGAGTTGCAGAGGTCTTGCGAAGGGGTGATGTTGTTGTTTCCAGCGTTGGGGTTGGAGAGCTCTTTGACGATGTTGAAGAGTTCTTTGCTGTTGTGTGCGTTGTTGTCCAGTCATTCCTTGAATGCAGTTTTCTTGGTGGCGCGGATGAGTTGGTGGTGTTTTTGGGTGGTGAGCTTGAGGGCAGTCATGTTGTCCGGAGTTGGGACTCTGCGCCAGGTTCTCCCGAGGGCTTGGCAGTTCTTCTTGGCGCTCTTGAGTTCGTCGGTGAACCATGGGGCTTTCTTGCTGTCGGGTCTGCTAGGCGGGGTCCTCAGGGGGGCAAGCTCGTCTGCGCAGTCGCTGATCCACTTCGTGAGGTTGGTGGACGCCTGGCTAGGGTTCGTTGTGCTGGTGGGAGGGTTCATGCTCAGGGAGGACGCGAGCTGGTCGGCTGTGATCTTGTTCCAGTTCCTGCATGCAACCTGTTGCTGGTGGTGGTGGATCGTGGTCCTTGCGAAGCTGAAGTGAACGCAGCTGTGGTCCGTCCAGTGGAGTCCGGTGGCGTGGCTGAAGGCGATGTCCTTGCTGGATGCGAAGACGGGGTCGAGTGTGTGTCCGGCGTAGTGGGTGGGGGTTGTCACCAGTTGCTTGAGTCCCAGGTTGGCGAGGTTGTCCAGCAGGGTGGTGGTGTTGCGGTCGTTGTTGTTCTCCAGGTGGAAGTTGAGGTACCCGAGGAGGATGTAGTCAGCGGAGCAGAGGGCGTGTGGGCTGATGAAGTCGGCGATGTCTTCGCTGAACTGTGTGCGTTGTCCAGGGGGTCTGTAGAGGGGAGTGCCTCTGAGGGTGGTCTTCGGGTTGATGTGGACTTGGAAGTGCAGATGCTCGGCGGTTGTGAGGGTGTCGTCGGTGTTGGTCGTGATGCGGATGGAGTTCCTGTGGACGATGGCGATGCCTCCTCCGGTGTGGTTGATGCGGTCCCGTCGGATGATCTTGTAGCCGTCTGGGATGGCGATGTCAGGCGCAGAGGAGGCGTTCATCCAGGTTTCCGTGAAGAAGGCGACGTCTGGGGCTGTGGTGTCGAGCAGGTTCCAGATCTCGATGGCGTGCCTGTGGACGGAGCGGGTGTTGAGCAGGATGCATCTCAGGTGGCTGCGGCTGCTGTTGCTCGTCGAGGTCTTGGGCACTGCTGGAGTGGTGCAGGTCCGGGTGCAGGTGAACTTGCAGGAGTTGCAGCAGAAGGGTCCGTGGGTGCGTCTCGGGGTGGCTCGGTAGCATCCTGGGCTTCGGCCGGCGTTGAGTGCGTTGAGGGTGGCGGCGTCGTACGTCCGGCGGGTGGGCTGGAATCTGCGGGGGCCAGGGGTCCTGGCACTGGGCGCGGTCCAGGCACGGACGGGCGTAGACGGGCTTACCTTTGGCGCACCTTCGGCGCTCAAACAGTGCTCCCGCTGCGCGCGTCCGCTGCGCGGTCGCTCTGGGGACGTCATAAGAAGGGAGCCGGTCGGGAGGGTCTGCGGGGAGGCGGGAGCGCGAGCCAATCGGTAGAGGGGTATGTGATGTCGTCGGCCCTTATATATGCGGGGTCACATCGCCTGTGATGCCTGTGCCGCATGGGTGTGGTATGCATGCAAGCCTGCCCTCAGGGAGTGGCTGTGACATGCTGACAACTAGACCAGTGACCTGCACACCACCAGCGAGTACACCTGCAACGGGTAGCAATGAGGGACCTCCTTGAAGCATTAGCGGAGTGTGTCTTGGCTGTCGTACGTCGGAACAATGCAGGGCTTGCAAAAATGACTTGTGGTCACTGGGCGTGGTTCAGTCCATGTCCGGACAAGAAAGTGGCTGATGCGTGTGCCCCTGTTGTGGTGTCCATGGGACCCGCAACACGCTATGTAGCACCCTCTGACTGGCATCATTCATGCAAGGGAAATTACTGTCCCTACATTCATCTACACATGTATACATGAATGATAAAAGACATTACATAGCAGTGCGTCACTGGATGTTTTTTGCACATCCAGTGAACTTCTGCAGCTGGAGCGGTACATGGCAATGCCGAACACACTACAAAATATGGGTCCGTGGAGGGCCAGCCAGAGTCCATCCGAGGATGACAAGTACTGCGGTAGAGGAAGGGTACAGTCAGCAGTCTGGATGCAGTGCCATTGTACATTAAACTGGATATGGCAGTCCATGTTGTTGTCCAAGGGGAGTGCATGTGAGTGAATCAGGGGTCAGTGGAAGGTCATGAGGCCATGTGCGGGACCAAGCAGAAACAGGCCAGGTGGCGGAAATGAATGCCACTGAGTCCTTCTGATCACAGGCACATCCAAGTCCCTCGTCCCCGGATGTGTGCTCAGCCCCACCTGTGGGTGTTGCTGTACCGGCTGCAACACTGTGTACCACTGACACTTCAGGGGCCGGAGGTGGATTGACGGCCGCACTGTGTGTCACTGATACATCAGGTGGCAGATTGGTTATACCTGCCGCACTGGGAGGCAGAGGAACACCAGGGGGTAGAGATGTGGATGGCATTCATCATCCCCATGCCTTGTGGCAGCAATGCCATGATAAGGATCTGTAGGGCATGGTAGATCCCAGCTACACTCCGTTGATGTGCAGGGGTGGCTGCCATCCTTTCCGCCTCAATCCGCACCATGTCCTCTGTGAGCCTCTGCATGTGTACCAGCTCACGTCTGGTATCGCTGGAGCCACTCTGAGCAGACAGGCGTTCTTCTCTTAACGTCATGACTCCAGCAATGTCAGTCAGGGCTCGTTGGAGACCATGGAGCTGGCCTACACACCCAAGGATGGCGACAAGTTTGGTTGCCATGATGCCGAAGCCCAACCGCACCTGCTCTGTGGTCTCCCTCTGGCACTCTAGCAATCGGTGGTGGAAGGCCATGTGTTCTTCCTGGGGGAGTGGCAGGGCTGTAAGTGCCTCCTGATGTTTGCTTTGGGTAGTGGGTGGGTTCTCCTCGATGTAGCTGGGCTGGCCTGATCATGGAGGTGAGTGGCTGATGAGGTCAATGATGTATTGGATGGTTTGGGTGTTGATGCTGGTGTTGTCCGTCCTTGTCATCAGTGAAGAGTGGCTAGGACTGCTCTGCAGGAGGTGTTGATGGCGCCCCTGCGATGCAATGGGGAGAAGGTGTATCACGATGTGCCCACATGTATGTAGCCACATAGTACATGTTGACATGCAGACAGCATGGCATTGTACATTGTGACAGTCTGTAGATCTGGGCGAGGACCCAGAGTCATTTGGGTTTGTACTGTTCTCTGCTTGATTGTGCATGTGTGCCGTTTTGCCCATCCTCACCCGTCCCCCCAGTACCTGGTGGTCACTCACCCTGTTGGGGTTATGTTGTGTCCTGTCAAGCAGTGTTCGATCCCAATCTCCAGCCACAGTCTCCACAATGATGACTGTCAACACCAGCTCCTCCATGTCATCCAGCTTGAGCTGTGGCACTGGGCATCCACCTCCAGTCTGCGCTGCTGCCTTCTGGTTAGCGGAGAGTTTCTCCTTGGTCCTCCACTTGATGTCATTCCATCACCTCTTGACCTCGTCCATTGTCCTCTTGTGCTCTCCGATGGCATTTACCTTGTCCACGATGTCCCACCATATTCCATTTTTGGTGCCCAAAGACACGTTGGAGGTGACGAACAGTTGTTGATGGTTTTCCATCACCTCTGTGACTATGATCCTGTTTGCCTGCGGACTGAACTTCATCTTCATCTTCTTCTTGTCCTTGCCCTTCTCTGTCCCCGAGGTCCCATTCTGGTCATCTGGGGTGCTTGTGGCTGCCTCCATGGTGCTTGGGTGTTGGTCAGTTTGTGTTTGGGTATTTCTTCTACTTCGATGGTGATTTTTTCCGCCTACCAGGTGTGTGTTGCAGGCCTGGCGCTGCTTATCACGGATTTCCTCATAGCGCTTTGGCCCATCGCAGGTTTTTTGGTGTTTTGGTCTCCATCGAGGTGGTTGTATTGCGGACATTGTCCACGGTTTCGGCAGACTATCACATGCTAGCACCGCGTTGTGAATTCCACGTTGACACAGGGTTATTTTCCCATGATCGGCTGCAATGTTAAAAGTTGTGATAGGCTACTCTTGCGGCAGTTATCACTGTCAGTTGCAGAAAACATAGCATTAATTGGCAATGAGAGTAAGGAAAGCATAATGGTGAATAGGTCCTGGTGAACATTTGTTTGTTTTATCATATCCTTGAGTAATTTCTGTGTTTCCGGTAGTTGGTGTTATTGCGCGCCTTATGCCATCACCCCACCATAAGTATCTTAGATATATTTTTGTGTAAAAAGCCCATTCAGGTAGAAAAGGAACAAAACAAAAAGCAAAACACCAGCAGCTTTTCCTAAGACACATTAGATTTTGCACTTTTTTTTAACACAAAATGAGCAAGAGGAAGCAGCCAAGCAGCGAAGACCTGGAATACACTACCTCTCCACCTCATGCAATCACTGTCACTGTCTCACTTCAGGAAGGACCTCGAGACCTGGCTCTTCGACTGCACCACAGCGCCCCATCAGACCAGCAGCTATCCCCATGGCTTGAGACCCTTGCAGCTGTGTAGTCACACTTTAGAAGACATCTGATTGATTGATTGATAAGAAGCATTTACCGTAAAAAATAGCACAAAAGGCAATGTCAGACTGGCGTTTTGCTTAATAAAGTGCGATTTCCGCAATCGTGGCCATTTTATGTAATTTCCAGAAAGGAAATCACTAACATTTGCCCAAACTTTCTTATAAAATATATGCATCATTTAATTCGTGATTCAGACTTTCAGTGTACTGTTTACCCCTTTTCTGTGACCTTAAAGTGGTTATGGCTCCTATATTATTTGAAATAGACACACTATGGAGCTTTGCAGGGTTTCTAGTTGGCCCATTTTTGACAGCACTATGACAAAATGCCACCTTTATTGTGGATCAAAGTGCAAAAATGTGTTCCTCTTCTGCGCCCACAGTTTCCCAACTGATCTCACTTCAGGAGGTATTCCTCATGTGTGAAGTCTAACAGGGGGGAACAGTAACATTGAGTGGATACCCTCCTTACCTTCTTTATGGGGTTTGCACAAGTAAATCGTCAATTTACTTCCGGGCAAGTTGCATAGTGCCTAGGGAGGGCATCTTCCATGGGTGTAGATTGGGGGTAGACATCTACACCTATGGAAACTTTGACACTCTACGCCCTGCTCTACTTGCAGTCTTATAACTACGGATGGCCTTATGAAGCTTTCTTGTCCCTTGTGTGTCTAACTCCCAAAGGATGGTGCATCAGAACTCATGCAGTATCAAGTGTTGTCTTAATCCGATCTTCAGGTGATAAGCCCACGTTATCTTCCATTATATCACAGCACTGGGGTTTGAGGGCATTAGGCTGGGCACACAATCCCCAATTTTGTCACGGTAAGCAGTCTAAGACGCTGGTTTTGCAGCTCTCTTCAGTTTTTTCTAACCTTATGCTTGTCTGTCTGTTTTTCTGATGTCATTTATTGAGCAATTATTACCTCAATTTTAAAATGTGCACTTAACCTCCTAACTAAATTGCCCAGGTTCCTAAAGCCATTAATTGCAAGGTCAGTAGAACTATAAAAACAGGAGTTTAATTGGCAAAAAGTCAGGGGAAATCATGCCAAGCTTACCCGTCTCGCGTTGCTGCGATCTCAGAAGAAAGAAAATTTAAGGAAACTTGTTATGATAACATTCAATTTAAATTGTGTCATTTTTATTGAAACTTATTCAATAGTTTTAATTCTGTTTATTTATTTGAGTGCTTGTGGATACACCATATTTTTTGTTTTTCCGTCTGGTGTGTACACAAATAAATCAGAATGTTTTCCGACGCGTGAGCTGGCCACATACAGTTGTCCATGTGAGAAGCACGGATTCTCCAAATCTAGTCCACACACTTGCAGCGATTGTCCTTTTTTTGTTTGCCAGAAACCTTCGCGGGAGTGTACTCAACAACTTCCCAAAGTTTCATGCCGATCGGATGAATGGTGTAGTAATGCATAAAAGACAAACAGACATACTTTCGTTTTTATATATATAGATTTTGTCTTAAAAAATAGTTTCTCTGATTCCCATTATTGGATGTTTGTTGTGTTGGTGTAATTTTTCTTATTACATTTTTCTAATTTTGTGTAAATTGGCTGTTAAATGTTAAGTGAGTGGTGTTTAAGCTTTTCAACTGGTTTACTGTGACAAAATAGTGTACATAGATTCCTATATTAGACTGTTCTGCTTAATGCTATAGCTTCCAAGAATTTTGATGAGTTTTAAATTATTGAACATTTTTGTTTGACCTGAAAGAATTTTGAGAATTATTACATGGGTAGGACTCAGTCCCCTCAACTAATTGCCCATTTTCTTACAAATATTCCATAAATATTATGATGTTGTGTGAACAGAATGTTTATTTCAGCAGAGAGAGGCAACATCTGAGAGCTTTATACATAAATTAGTATGGATAGATAGTGTAAAGTGGAGGCAGATAATGGGAAAGTGTTCATAGTTACCTCAGCTGTTGCCTTGGATCCTTACAGAGTGACACCACATTAATTATTTGAGTCATAATTTCCAATCAGCAGCTATGAACTGTATTATGGTCTTAATTATTATGTGACAAGATTGGCAAATAGGAATATTTAGGTAGCTCCCAGTATGCAGCAATGGTGCAAGTTATAGTTAGGGTATTAGAAATGTTCATATTTGGTATGGTAAGCCCTAATACGGTTAGGACTTTCTGCAAAGTTCTGTTTCTAGAAATAGGTGTTCTTTGCTATGAACATTTAACGAGCAGCCTTAGATGAAAAACATATTAGTGATGTAGCATGCAGCACTCCTACAGGTTTTTTTTGCCTTCCTAAGGCCTCATCAGGCTTCTATTCTGATCCAAAGGAGAGACATAAAAACAGAGGTAATGTGGTACCTCTGGATAATGTCCAGACAGTTGTAGCAGTGTGACCTTTAGAAATCAATGTCTGGTTATTGGGAGACTAGAAAAGAGGGTTTTTTCATTATCTTGCCTGAACACAACAAAAGGACATATACATCTTTATTAAACTTCAGTTTTCAGTATTTTTTAGATAGCTCATGCAACAGAGTAACTGCCATAGCAAGAGTAATGTTGGTGCTCCCGTAGTTTGTAGGTTTTAGCTAAACGGAACAGTTTTTAATGCGTAATTGGAGAAATATCATTTACATTAAACGCCATTACAGCGCGGTTGTTAGAACAACAGCGTTGTTGCATCGCAAACCATTACAACGCAAGTTGTTACCACGACTGGCTGTAGGGGTCAGAAGCTGTTGGATTTAAAATGCAGCGCCTTCCCTACTGTTACACAGACTGGAGTTGACATAGTAAATTAAACTATTCCAACATCCAGCGCCCCCTACAGCAAGAGTAATGTTGGTGCTCCCGTAGTTTGTTGGTATTAGCTAGATGGAACAGTTTTTAATGCTTAATTGGGGAAATATCGTTTACATTAAATGCCATTACAACGCGGTTGTTACAACAACAGCGTTGATACATTGCAAACCATTACAACCCAAGTTGTTACCACGATTAGCTGTAGGGGGCTGAAGGTGTTGGATTTAAAAGCTAACACCTTCCCTACTGTTGCACAGACTGGAGTTGACATAGTAAATTATACTATTCCAACATCCAGCGTCCCCTACTGCAAGTCATTGTAACAACTTGCGTTGTAATGGTACACGATGTAACCACGCGGTTGTTGTAACAACCGTGTTGTAATGACATGCGAGGTATTGCATGCGTTGTAACATGGACTATTCAAATAATTGGTGGCTGTGTCCATGTGAGTATTTTTGTGAAGATTCTGGTGTCAGCCAGTGCTGGACCAGTGTTGTCCTCAAAATGGATTGACTTGCAAGTAATTACCTTTGACATAAATTATTAGACCATTCCACCAATTACTTATCTGTTTTTGCAACTGAGATACCCAATGTGTGATAGATATGCCCACATACGGTTTCCATGCTTACTAGCAAAGAGAGGTCAGGGGTGCACTCGTACGTTAAGATACAATGTAAACAATTTAATCAAAGGGTGCTACACTACCAAATTGGGTTGGCTACACAATGAGTGAAAAGCTAAAGAACAGTAGTAGAGAAACTACTGGTAATGAGCACTGTTCCTATCGGAAACGGCACAGTTAGTATTTGCGTTAATTACCTCCGAATATAGTAAAGCCAAAAACTGTGTGTGAGTAATTTACACGATGTCTCGTGTCATAAGCGACAAGCTTCATATTTAAGTGCACATTCTCCCACACGTACTAAACGACACAGAGGTAGCAACAGGAACCATTACTGAAATGTGTCGTAGTTCTTCACATGAGTACGTACCACAGATAAGAACAAGCTGTGTTTAAACATAACATGTTTTGAAAGTTAAAGCAGATCACGTTGTTGACCGTTGCACAAAAATAAATACTAGAGACGGCAAGATACATATTTAAATACGCATTCTTCAATATGGCCGGGATGCCCGCCACCCCCTCTCAACACAATCCCCAAGGATGGGAGAAGCCGGACCCAAGTTTGAACTTTTGGAAGGCGGGAGGGAGTCACCCTCCCGGCCGTATTTATTAAAATATGAAACAAAATTTAAAACATTAAATAAAAGTTCCATAATTATGTACAATTTTACATTTATTACATTTCGATGCAGACATGATCCTTTTGGCTAACCTTAACAGATCTCTAATACAAAGGTTTCCTAGCCGAGTCTAACATCCTGCAAATGCAAACATTCTAAATTAAAATTGTACATCCTAGCATTAAGGGCCACCGGCAAGGTCTTAACCGGTGTCAGATCCCTACTACCAAAAACTCTCGCCCTCACTGTGTGAGTGGCGCATGCGCAGAGGACTCTACCCTCGTTGCCAACTGTAACTTCCCTTGTCGTGGTGGGGGCCCTCTTTCCACTCAACGCCATCTTAAAGGTCGTCCGAGTTCCCGTGTGAGGTATCTGTAGGAAGGACAGCGTGGACTCCCCCCCATCCCCACACTCTCTATCCGCCGTCTCGGATATCTGGCCCCCGGGAAATTAGTAGGAGGGGCATCTAGCCGCCTCTCCCCCTGGGAGGGGCCTATGGCCGTCTCCCCCTAGGCGACCCATCCTTAGTGGGTGCCGCCTCCCCGTGGGAGGGGCCAATGGTCGCCTCCCCTCGGGCGCTCCCATCCGTTGTGGGTGGCGCCCCCCTCTAGGGACCTTGAAATTACTGCTCACCGATCATGACCTTACCGCCACAGGCCGGATAGTTGACCGACTATACGACCCCCCCAACTCCTCCTAAAGGTCATGCTTCCTCAAACCCCTTAGCCATGCTACGAAGTCTCCTATGAGTAAATCATTCCCCTCCCTGGACAGGTGAACCCCATCATTCAGATACATGAGATCACCCCGAATACACCCGTGAGGAATGCTATGCAACTGCGAAAAGCGAAACAATTTACCAATTTTATTGTTAACCCTTTTCACCGAATGGTTCAGTGCTGACACCGAAAGGCCCCCCCGCCATACCTTCCTGGGAATCAAGTGGGACCAGGCAATCGTGCACCCCGGGATTCTTTTAGCCAACCAGCTAACAGCAGACAAAATTTGTTCAAACAACACTCGTCTACCCAGTGTCACCAAGTTATTCCCCCCCAGGTGTACTATGACTACAGATGGTGGTGACCTTTTCCGCCCTAGGAGACCCTCAAAAAATGATTCAAATTGGTCAAAACAGAGCCGCCCTTCCCACGGAAGGCCAGTCTGTACCCGTATTCCCCAGCTGCGCGAGTCGCGTCACCTGCTTTGAATACTTCCTCGGCGCGCCTCACATATGAGTGGCCCACGACCCATACCACTCTCTCTCCAGACGGTGATCCTTGACCGCTGGTCTCCTGGTGCTGGGTCGACTGCAAATTCCGCCCCGCGTGACAGGCTCGCGAAACTGTAATTCAAACAAAAGACAAGAAGCGTGAGTGCATGTCAATTGATCATTACAACATGTGCAATCGCACATACCTTTTGAAGCAATTCGAGGACCATCGTCCCAACTGTTTCACTTCCTCTGCACTCTGACCCCTGGCTGTAGCCTCAGTAGCAGCCCCTATCCTAAAGGAGTGGGTCCCAAAATCGCACGGGTTCTAGCCCGCAGCAGCGATTGTCAGTGCTAGCACCCTCTGGAATTGAAACCTCGTCAGTGGGGTGCCCTCCTTGTGCCTCAGCAAACTCCCCCCCCCATGTAACCGCCCTTAGTGCCAAG
The DNA here is from genome assembly GCF_964263255.1 of Lissotriton vulgaris. Classification (NCBI taxonomy): domain Eukaryota; kingdom Metazoa; phylum Chordata; class Amphibia; order Caudata; family Salamandridae; genus Lissotriton; species Lissotriton vulgaris. The sequence goes on along the minus strand of NW_028254213.1, from coordinate 241,150 downwards.
TATTCCTCTATACACTTTATTGGGCACGTGGGGGACCCTCGCGCGCGCTGCACGACAACACTATTCCCAAAAGCCCCCTGGTCAGTCTTGGACCTGGCTATCGAGACCACCATCGAATCACCCCTGATTAGGACGTGATCCCTGCATAAGCCTCCCTCCACGTCTTTCTTATTCCTTGCGACCAGTTCGCTCACCCGCATAGCCCCATGGAATGCTAATGCGAAAGCTGCCCGGAACAGAACTGCTTTGAAATGGGAGGAGCACGTCTCGTCTAGTTTTGCTACAAGTAAAGCCAACCTGTGTAAGCCAATCGGGCGTCTCACATCCTGACGACAGCATTATTGTGCACAGGGAATGTGAATAAGTTTATAAATTGAACAAATGTGGGATTGAGATTGGCTCTGCCATTAGTAGGCTGTCCGTAAGATAAGGACGCCAGGGTAATAGTACAGGGGGGTTTTTTAATCATGGGGAGAGGAGTCCACATCCCATTGCTCAGAACTAACGGGCTCTATCTACCAGGTAGATATTAAACAAGAGGATTTCAGTGTCAAGTGGGCAGGTGTGCCCCTTGGTTATAGGGTTGTCAGTGAATTCCATGGGATGGCATCGTTCAAGCCATCAGTGGCAGTGGAAAGGCGATATATCCATCGCTGTTCTTTGCTGAGGAGTTTCTTGTCATTGTTAATGGGGCTTTCTGGGATCTGTTCGATGACTGTCCAGTTGAGGTCATTGGGTGTATGGCAGTGGGTGATAAAGTGATTAGTCAACCTACTGATGTTTTTCTTGCATCGTATGGTGCTGCGGTGCTCAGTTATTCTGGTTTTGACTTTGCGTGTTGTCATCCCCACATACCGGAGGCCACACGTGCACGTGAGCAGGTATATCACGTTTCGTGAGTTGCAATTAGTGTGGTTCCGTTGAGTCCAGATCTTGTTGGGTTCCAGGTTAAGGGTTTTGGTATGGATTGTGAGGTGGCACACACTGCAATCGTTGCAAGGGTAATGTCCAGTGATTCTCGGCAGGCCCCATGCATTGAGAATTGTATTTTCGAAAATACAATTCTCAATGTCTCTCCCCATGATTAAAAAACTCCCCTGTACTATTACCCTGGCGTCCTTATCTTACGGACAGCCTACTAATGGCAGAGCCAATCTCAATCCCACATTTGTTCAATATATAAACTTATTCACACTCCCTGTGCACAATAATGCTGTCGACCCTGACCAGCAACAGCGCGCTAGTCCCTCGCGCGTATAAATCCCCAATGCGCACCCTACCGACTCTGACCCACACAGGCGCGCCAGTGCCTTGCGCGCATATCTTCCCATTGCGCATGTGCGGTGACAAAATCACTGCTCGCGCATTCGCTCTAAGTGCCAGTCCCGCCGCGCATGCGCCGGCCTTGGCCACAACTCTGCGAGCATGCGCGTAGTTCCGCTAGCACCTCTCACGCACCTGGGCATTATCATGACTCGGCAGCTCGAGTCTATCTACCATTCCTACTGCCTCACAGGTGCGCACTATTAGCCAATCAACCACAGTATAAAACCCAGCAGCACTGGCCATTACTCACCGGTTCTGCGAAGGAGGCACTACAGGTCCAAAGCAGGCTCTGGCCAGAAATCCTGTGAGTATGACGAACAACCACCTCTACTATGGGTAAGCGCTACCACTCTTTTCTCCCTACAGGTCTCCTAACCTCAGTGGACATACCTTTTTCTTCCTCATAGGACCAACCCCTTGCCACTTCAATAACCTTGAAGAAAAACTCCTTAAAACTAGCGTAAGAAATGTCCTTGCGCTTTCTTTACTTATTACCACTTCTTTCACTACTGTTGTGAATACCGCTGTTTTAGCCACCCCACCCACAATGTTCTAGTGCGATTCTCACCATAATGGTACCACCAGTACCATTACACCTTAGCCGCTTATAGCCTGCACCCGCCACGCTATTAAGCCGGCTGCCATGAGTATTTATGCATACCTTTCAGTGACTCTCTCTTTTCCTGTATGTTTTGTCCTTGTCCTTGTCCTTACATGTTATATGTACAGGTGTTCTTGAGAAGGGAATCCCCCTCTCACACATAGATACACTTTAGGGCGTGTAGACACATAGTCTGTATCACACACCCACTAGTTTTAATTGCACACACCTTTTATCTGTCCTGAAGAAAGCCAGCATATTCATAAGGCACTGGCTGAAACATGTTGACCCACCAAAGGACGTGGGAGGTCGTAACTCGCCTCTAACGTCCCTCAGCCTTATTTTTAACCACTGACGGAGGCCCAGGCATTAAAGTTATTTCAACCTTCGGGTACTGGGACCCCCGCCAAGCCGTTTTAATTCACATTCAAAACACCCTTCACCGCACACACAGCGATATACCTGCTCCGCTGTAACCAGGCGTCATAGCACACCCGGGACACGCTAGGTGTCACTGGGTGGGCCCGATGATGAAGCATGCCACCAACTAGGTTGGTGGGTGAGGGCTTCATGAGCACACCTACCAGGTGCCACTACCCCTTGACAAAACAAGACTGAGTCACTTAGATTTTAAACTAAAATCTTGCTAAAAAAAAACCCTCCCAACTTAGCTAGTCTCTTTTTGATTAAACTCTAATTGAGATTACGTCACTATTTCTCAAATGTTATGGAAAGCCATTCTGATGATGAGACATCACTGGAAGAGTCCAAATTTAAACCGCCAAGTAAATACTCGCCTTCGGTTTCTCACAAGATTTTAGACTTTTTTGAGGAAACAGTCAAAAGAGATTTGGCCAAAATTGTCTACAAATCATCAAAAAAGAAAAATGTCACTATCCATGATCACAACACCATGCGTTCCATCACACAGAACGAGGATCTAACTTTAAAATCAGCCGACAAGGGCGGGGCACTCATGATAATGGACACTGAGTACTATAACCATAAGGTGAATGAACATGTTCCCGACACCAATATTCTACTCCTAGAAAATGATCCTACACTTCAACTACAAAAGCTACTTGAGACTCTTCTACAGGAGGCCGTCACAACAGGAATAATTTCTGCGTCACAAAAAATCTTTTTGACCACACAAAACCCGAGAAGACCCACGCTGTACATGACACCCAAAATCCATAAACACCCTACAGACCCACCCTTTCACCCAAATGTGTCAGGGTGCAGTTCCATCTTTGATCCTATTGGTAAATACCTGGATTATTTTCTTCAAAAATATGTACAATCATGGTGTACCTAGATTAAGAAGAAGTAGGGTGAGGAGGGGCACAGCGGTTTGTAGAAGTGCGTTGTAGGAAGGTATGGAGATTCGTGTGCTCTCGAGGGTCGTGGTTCCGTCAGACCGCGATAATTATATACAAAGTGGTGTATGCATCGTGATGCAAATACATCCCCTGATGGAGGCACAACGTTGGAGTTCAAAACAATGATTCAAAGGTTTGTATCCACTTGAAAGTGTTTAATCACATTAGATAAAGTTCAATCCATTGATATTTTTTGTCATATCAGGAATGTCAACATTGCAGAGATAAAGTACCGATGATGCGGGGGGAACGCCTCCGATGCATTTCGGGCGGGTGGCCCTTTGTCAAGGAGCGCTAGAGAGAAGACAAACTGCCGTGAGGATGGGAGAGTGAAACGGAGTGTGGGTATTAAAAGTTAAAGTGCCGATCAATGGTGAGGACCAAAATGAGATTTAGGGTGGTGAAGGAAGTGATGGGTACCGGGGTAGCGTCAGCGCGTGACGAGGGTAGCTGGCGGTGAGGGAATGGGGTCGCGGAATCGTCAGCACAAGCGGTGCCGGTGTGAACTTACTTCTTAGCGCATGTAGTGAGGCTCACTACTTCAGGAAAGCTGGACGCCTAAGTTGCATGGCTGCGTGGGATCGTTAAATGAGAATGGAAAGGGTGAAAATCAAGGATGGACAAGGGGGGAGGGTGTGGAAATCGATGACGGGTTAGGGAGGGAACTATGGCGGCCATGTTGGAAGGGTGTACAATGTTATGGAAGCAAATGGGAACAATGCATGAAAACAGGAATTGAAAACAACAAGAATTAGAGATAACAACTAAATTCAATACGATCATTGAGACCATGAGGTTTAAGAGTCTGAAGACGATAAATCCATTCCAGTTCTCTTTGAAGCAGGAATTTGTTCATGTTGATACCTTCTTTTTTGGAAGCTGTCTCGAGGATGATAAATTGAAGTTGGGCAATGGTGTGTCTTGCTTCGGCAAAATGTATGGCTACATTGGACTTGTCATGTTTCAACTGTATGTTTGACTTGTGTTCGTTCAAACGTGTTTTCATCTTGCGTTCAGTCTTGCCAACGTATAGTTTGCCGCAGGGACATTTCAAAGCATAAATGAGATTGGAAGTATCACAGGAGGCATTAACTGAAAGTTTGATGGGATAACCTTTCATTGGGTGTCTGATGATGTTACCCTTAATGATGTTATGGCAGTGACTGCAATTGAGACATGGTTGGGTGCCTTTGTATTGGATGGGATGAGTGGAGGGTGTAGAAAGAATTTCTTGAATGTTCTTACTCCTGGAGTAAGCAAACAGTTGTGGTTGTTGAAAAATGTCCCGGAAGTCTGGGTCCATTTGAAGAATAGGCCAATGTTTGAGGATGATTTTCTTATACATAGCGCTTGAGGTGGAAAATTTGGAAACAAGGACTATGCGTTGTGCATCTTCTTTGGGTTTCTTGGTAAGGCTTTCATGTCTGGAAATTTTAGCCACTCTGGGTTGTGCCTCACCTCAAGTGCTATGTATAAGAAAATCATCCTCAAACATTGGCCTATTCTTCAAATGGACCCAGACTTCCGGGACATTTTTCAACAACCACCACTGTTTGCTTACTCCAGGAGTAAGAACATTCAAGAAATTCTTTCTACACCCTCCACTCATCCCATCCAATACAAAGGCACCCAACCATGTCTCAATTGCAGTCACTGCCATAACATCATTAAGGGTAACATCATCAGACACCCAATGAAAGGTTATCCCATCAAACTTTCAGTTAATGCCTCCTGTGATACTTCCAATCTCATTTATGCTTTGAAATGTCCCTGCGGCAAACTATACGTTGGCAAGACTGAACGCAAGATGAAAACACGTTTGAACGAACACAAGTCAAACATACGGTTGAAACATGACAAGTCCAATGTAGCCATACATTTTGCCGAAGCAAGACACACCATTGCCCAACTTCAATTTATCATCCTCGAGACAGCTTCCAAAAAAGAAGGTATCAACATGAACAAATTCCTGCTTCAAAGAGAACTGGAATGGATTTATCGTCTTCAGACTCTTAAACCTCATGGTCTCAATGATCGTATTGAATTTAGTTGTTATCTCTAATTCTTGTTGTTTTCAATTCCTGTTTTCATGCATTGTTCCCATTTGCTTCCATAACATTGTACACCCTTCCAACATGGCCGCCATAGTTCCCTCCCTAACCCGTCATCGATTTCCACACCCTCCCCCCTTGTCCATCCTTGATTTTCACCCTTTCCATTCTCATTTAACGATCCCACGCAGCCATGCAACTTAGGCGTCCAGCTTTCCTGAAGTAGTGAGCCTCACTACATGCGCTAAGAAGTAAGTTCACACCGGCACCGCTTGTGCTGACGATTCCGCGACCCCATTCCCTCACCGCCAGCTACCCTCGTCACGCGCTGACGCTACCCCGGTACCCATCACTTCCTTCACCACCCTAAATCTCATTTTGGTCCTCACCATTGATCGGCACTTTAACTTTTAATACCCACACTCCGTTTCACTCTCCCATCCTCATGGCAGTTTGTCTTCTCTCTAGCGCTCCTTGACAAAGGGCCACCCGCCCGAAATGCATCGGAGGCGTTCCCCCCGCATCATCGCTACTTTATCTCTGCAATGTTGACATTCCTGATATGACAAAAAATATCAATGGATTGAACTTTATCTAATGTGATTAAACACTTTCAAGTGGATACAAACCTTTGAATCATTGTTTTGAACTCCAACGTTGTGCCTCCATCAGGGGATGTATTTGCATCACGATGCATACACCACTTTGTATATAATTATCGCGGTCTGACGGAACCACGACCCTCGAGAGCACACGAATCTCCATACCTTCCTACAACGCACTTCTACAAACCGCTGTGCCCCTCCTCACCCTACTTCTTTGTGATTCTTTTTCCGCCACTAGGCGGGTGCACGCTTTAAAATGCAATTCGACGAGATCAGCAAGAGTACTCCAGCCAGAGCACACACTCTGGCATATGATGATGATGAACGCAACCGGATCTATTCACTAATAGAGGAAGACATCCCCACCACTTCTACTGCACGCAATAAAGAACAATGCATTAAACAACTACTTTATTTATCCAAAAGACACATTAACCCGAAGCTCCACGCGAGCACGTTGCTAAAATACCATCGGGCCCTCAGGATCCCACGTGGCCTACGGATTTCTTTAAGACCATCTCTATTCAAAAATTCAAAATCATTTAAAGATAAATGGGACGGCATCCTCAACAAATGTAGCTTAGACCTGATTCTATTAATTGTAGAGGAACTTTCTGGCATACTGAAAGATTTAGAACACGAAATCAAAGAGGTCGACGATGAGCTAAAAAACATGCTTACCCCTGAAGAACTAACTAAAACCCTGGAAGACACTGAGAATATCCTTGAAAAACATCGTAAGGAAATTCATGAACGCAAATTAAGAAAGTTTCGCAGAGACACTCTCGACTATAAACTTGACGAGGTATACACTTGGGCTGACATCTACGCCCAACGGCGTCGCAACAGACCTCCTAATCCTCAAACCGATACTTCATCCTCGGGGAGCGACTCATCATCTCGACCCACCCGTAAACCTACAACTACTCCACCCAATGACCAACAAGCTAACACTTCTACCGCCACATCAACTGCGGTTCCTTTTTTAGAATCAGGCCCAACACCAACAGAAGACTCAGGAGGAGCCAAAGCAAAAGAAAAAGACAAAGAAATCAATTCTCCCAACACACGCAGCACAGTCAAGAACAAAAAGAACGTCTCGTAATCAACATCTCCAATACTACTATCCCACAACATCAAATCAATCTTCTTGAGAAGGGCACTTCATTCATCCCTGTGACTTCCACCAACCTTTTGGAACTAGAGGTTAGCACGTTTAAATTCACCAGGAAACTCAAACTCCGTCATTTTTTTGACAATGTTTTACCAACAGCTCCCAAACCCAAGACAGACGAACTACTAGGTTTACGACCTACCAGTACTTTTCAAGCACCCTGCAGTCACAAAAGCATTGATTTATTTGAGAACCTTGTTCGCAACGATCTATCTAAACTCAACTTCACTAAAAAAGTCAAGCAACAGAATCTTACCAAAAAAGATCGTGACACCCTCAAATCTCTTGCTAACAACACAGCAATCAAATGCATAAAAGCCGACAAGGGCGGTGCCCTAGTCATCTTAAATTCTTCAATGTATATCCAACGACTTCAAGAACATATACAAGACAGCTCCATTTATATGCAATTGGACAACAATCCAACACAGGAGTTTTTCAATACTCTACAAAACATTGTAATCAGAGCACATCGGAACGGAATCATCGAAGATCGAACTAAGAACTTTCTTCTACTTGAGTTTCCCAGAAGTCCGACCATTCATATGAGTCCCAAGATTCATAAAGACCTCCACAACCCACCATTCAGACCGATCGTTTCAACCAGAGGTTCCATCCACGAACCCACCGGCAAATTTATCGACAAGTATCTCCAACCGCTTGTCACCAAGTCCAAAAGACACATCAAAGACACGACTGACTTTCTACTCAAACTCTCAACCATTCAAATTCAAGATCACGAGTCATACATCCTCTGTACCGCAGATGTTAATTCTTTATACACATCTATACCCCACTCAGGGGGCATCGAGGCGATTGAAGCAGCTCTTCTGAACAGCACCATTGATCCACCATTACAATCATTCATTTTGGAACTTATGACCTACACCCTATACCACAGCTACTTTGAAAATGACCGCAAATGGTACTTACAGTTATCCGGGATGGCAATGGGAAACTGTGCCGCGCCCACATATGCAAACATTTACATGGACAATTTCGAACAATTACACATCTACTCCAATCAAACCTTTCAAGACAACAAGAAAATGTACGTTCGATACATTGATGACCTTTTCTTTGTATGGAATAATACCAAAAAGACACTCAATGATGCCTTATTGGAACTGAACAAGAAAGATGAAAGAATTCAACTTACATGGGAAATCAGTGACACACAAATTTCATTCCTTGATGTAAATGTGACCATAAATCCCAATGGATTCAGCACTGATCTTTACAGGAAACCCACCGACCGCAATAACACCCTCCATTTTTCGAGCTTCCACCAGGGATCCCTTAAAAAACACATGCCATTTTCACAAATGTTGCGTGTTAAACGCATTGTCTCAGATGAAAATACTACAGACATTCGCATGAAAGAAATGCATGAACGTTTCCTCCAACGAGGTTACCCAGAAACCGTCCTCACAGAGGCACAAACCAGAGTGGCTAAAATTTCCAGACATGAAAGCCTTACCAAGAAACCCAAAGAAGATGCACAACGCATAGTCCTTGTTTCCAAATTTTCCACCTCAAGCGCTATGTATAAGAAAATCATCCTCAAACATTGGCCTATTCTTCAAATGGACCCAGACTTCCGGGACATTTTTCAACAACCACCACTGTTTGCTTACTCCAGGAGTAAGAACATTCAAGAAATTCTTTCTACACCCTCCACTCATCCCATCCAATACAAAGGCACCCAACCATGTCTCAATTGCAGTCACTGCCATAACATCATTAAGGGTAACATCATCAGACACCCAATGAAAGGTTATCCCATCAAACTTTCAGTTAATGCCTCCTGTGATACTTCCAATCTCATTTATGCTTTGAAATGTCCCTGCGGCAAACTATACGTTGGCAAGACTGAACGCAAGATGAAAACACGTTTGAACGAACACAAGTCAAACATACGGTTGAAACATGACAAGTCCAATGTAGCCATACATTTTGCCGAAGCAAGACACACCATTGCCCAACTTCAATTTATCATCCTCGAGACAGCTTCCAAAAAAGAAGGTATCAACATGAACAAATTCCTGCTTCAAAGAGAACTGGAATGGATTTATCGTCTTCAGACTCTTAAACCTCATGGTCTCAATGATCGTATTGAATTTAGTTGTTATCTCTAATTCTTGTTGTTTTCAATTCCTGTTTTCATGCATTGTTCCCATTTGCTTCCATAACATTGTACACCCTTCCAACATGGCCGCCATAGTTCCCTCCCTAACCCGTCATCGATTTCCACACCCTCCCCCCTTGTCCATCCTTGATTTTCACCCTTTCCATTCTCATTTAACGATCCCACGCAGCCATGCAACTTAGGCGTCCAGCTTTCCTGAAGTAGTGAGCCTCACTACATGCGCTAAGAAGTAAGTTCACACCGGCACCGCTTGTGCTGACGATTCCGCGACCCCATTCCCTCACCGCCAGCTACCCTCGTCACGCGCTGACGCTACCCCGGTACCCATCACTTCCTTCACCACCCTAAATCTCATTTTGGTCCTCACCATTGATCTGCACTTTAACTTTTAATACCCACACTCCGTTTCACTCTCCCATCCTCACGGCAGTTTGTCTTCTCTCTAGCGCTCCTTGACAAAGGGCCACCTGCCCGAAATGCATCGGAGGCGTTCCCCCCGCATCATCGCTACTTTATCTCTGCAATGTTGACATTCCTGATATGACAAAAAATATCAATGGATTGAACTTTATCTAATGTGACTAAACACTTTCAAGTGGATACAAACCTTTGAATCATTGTTTTGAACTTTAACGTTGTGCCTCCATCAGGGGATGTATTTGCATCACGATGCATACACCACTTTGTATATAATTATCGCGGTCTGACGGAACCACGACCCTCGAGAGCACACGAATCTCCATACCTTCCTACAACGCACTTCTACAAACCGCTGTGCCCCTCCTCACCCTACTTCTTTGTGATTCTTTTTCCGCCACTAGGCGGGTGCACGCTTTAAAATGCAATTCGACGAGATCAGCAAGAGTACTCCAGCCAGAGCACACACTCTGGCATATGATGATGATGAACGCAACCGGATCTATTCACTAATAGAGGAAGACATCCCCACCACTTCTACTGCACGCAATAAAGAACAATGCATTAAACAACTACTTTATTTATCCAAAAGACACATTAACCAGAAGCTCCACGCGAGCACGTTGCTAAAATACCATCGGGCCCTCAGGATCCCACGTGGCCTACGGATTTCTTTAAGACCATCTCTATTCAAAAATTCAAAATCTTTTAAAGATAAATGGGACGGCATCCTCAACAAATGTAGCTTAGACCTGATTCTATTAATTGTAGAGGAACTTTCTGGCATACTGAAAGATTTAGAACATGAAATCAAAGAGGTCGACGATGAGCTAAAAAACATGCTTACCCCTGAAGAACTAACTAAAACCCTGGAAGACACTGAGAATATCCTTGAAAAACATCGTAAGGAAATTCATGAACGCAAATTAAGAAAGTTTCGCAGAGACACTCTCGACTATAAACTTGACGAGGTATACACTTGGGCTGACATCTACGCCCAACGGCGTCGCAACAGACCTCCTAATCCTCAAACCGATACTTCATCCTCAGGGAGCGACTCATCATCTCGACCCACCCGTAAACCTACAACTACTCCACCCAATGACCAACAAGCTAACACTTCTACCGCCACATCAACTGCGGTTCCTTTTTTAGAATCAGGCCCAACACCAACAGAAGACTCAGGAGGAGCCAGAGCAAAAGAAAAAGACAAAGAAATCAACCCTCCCAACACACGCAGCACAGTCAAGAACAAAAAGAACGTCTCGTAATCAACATCTCCAATACTACTATCCCACAACATCAAATCAATCTTCTTGAGAAGGGCACTTCATTCATCCCTGTGACTTCCACCAACCTTTTGGAACTAGAGGTTAGCACGTTTAAATTCACCAGGAAACTCAAACTCCGTCATTTTTTTGACAATGTTTTACCAACAGCTCCCAAACCCAAGACAGACGAACTACTAGGTTTACGACCTACCAGTACTTTTCAAGCACCCTGCAGTCACAAAAGCATTGATTTATTTGAGAACCTTGTTCGCAACGATCTATCTAAACTCAACTTCACTAAAAAAGTCAAGCAACAGAATCTTACCAAAAAAGATCGTGACACCCTCAAATCTCTTGCTAACAACACAGCAATCAAATGCATAAAAGCCGTCAAGGGCGGTGCCCTAGTCATCTTAGATTCTTCAATGTATATCCAACGACTTCAAGAACATATACAAGACAGCTCCATTTATATGCAATTGGACAACAATCCAACACAGGAGTTTTTCAATACTCTACAAAACATTGTAATGAGAGCACATCGGAACGGAATCATCGAAGATCGAACTAAGAACTTTCTTCTACTTGAGTTTCCCAGAAGTCCGACCATTCATATGAGTCCCAAGATTCATTAAGACCTCCACAACCCACCATTCAGACCGATCGTTTCAACCAGAGGTTCCATCCACGAACCCACCGGCAAATTTATCGACAAGTATCTCCAACCGCTTGTCACCAAGTCCAAAAGCCACATCAAAGACACGACTGACTTTCTACTCAAACTCTCAACCATTCAAATTCAAGATCACGAGTCATACATCCTCTGTACCGCAGATGTTAATTCTTTATACACATCTATACCCCACTCAGGGGGCATCGAGGCGATTGAAGCAGCTCTTCTGAACAGCACCATTGATCCACCATTACAATCATTCATTTTGGAACTTATGACCTACACCCTATACCACAGCTACTTTGAAAATGACCGCAAATGGTACTTACAGTTATCCGGGATGGCAATGGGAAACTGTGCCGCGCCCACATATGCAAACATTTACATGGACAATTTCGAACAATTACACATCTACTCCAATCAAACCTTTCAAGACAACAAGAAAATGTACGTTCGATACATTGATGACCTTTTCTTTGTATGGAATAATACCAAAAAGACACTCAATGATGCCTTATTGGAACTGAACAAGAAAGATGAAAGAATTCAACTTACATGGGAAATCAGTGACACACAAATTTCATTCCTTGATGTAAATGTGACCATAAATCCCAATGGATTCAGCACTGATCTTTACAGGAAACCCACCGACCGCAATAACACCCTCCATTTTTCGAGCTTCCACCAGGGATCCCTTAAAAAACACATGCCATTTTCACAAATGTTGCGTGTTAAACGCATTGTCTCAGATGAAAATACTACAGACATTCGCATGAAAGAAATGCATTAACGTTTCCTCCAACGAGGTTACCCAGAAACCGTCCTCACAGAGGCACAAACCAGAGTGGCTAAAATTTCCAGACATGAAAGCCTTACCAAGAAACCCAAAGAAGATGCACAACGCATAGTCCTTGTTTCCAAATTTTCCACCTCAAGCGCTATGTATAAGAAAATCATCCTCAAACATTGGCCTATTCTTCAAATGGACCCAGACTTCCGGGACATTTTTCAACAACCACCACTGTTTGCTTACTCCAGGAGTAAGAACATTCAAGAAATTCTTTCTACACCCTCCACTCATCCCATCCAATACAAAGGCACCCAACCATGTCTCAATTGCAGTCACTGCCATAACATCATTAAGGGTAACATCATCAGACACCCAATGAAAGGTTATCCCATCAAACTTTCAGTTAATGCCTCCTGTGATACTTCCAATCTCATTTATGCTTTGAAATGTCCCTGCGGCAAACTATACGTTGGCAAGACTGAACGCAAGATGAAAACACGTTTGAACGAACACAAGTCAAACATACGGTTGAAACATGACAAGTCCAATGTAGCCATACATTTTGCCGAAGCAAGACACACCATTGCCCAACTTCAATTTATCATCCTCGAGACAGCTTCCAAAAAAGAAGGTATCAACATGAACAAATTCCTGCTTCAAAGAGAACTGGAATGGATTTATCGTCTTCAGACTCTTAAACCTCATGGTCTCAATGATCGTATTGAATTTAGTTGTTATCTCTAATTCTTGTTGTTTTCAATTCCTGTTTTCATGCATTGTTCCCATTTGCTTCCATAACATTGTACACCCTTCCAACATGGCCGCCATAGTTCCCTCCCTAACCCGTCATCGATTTCCACACCCTCCCCCCTTGTCCATCCTTGATTTTCACCCTTTCCATTCTCATTTAACGATCCCACGCAGCCATGCAACTTAGGCGTCCAGCTTTCCTGAAGTAGTGAGCCTCACTACATGCGCTAAGAAGTAAGTTCACACCGGCACCGCTTGTGCTGACGATTCCGCGACCCCATTCCCTCACCGCCAGCTACCCTCGTCACGCGCTGACGCTACCCCGGTACCCATCACTTCCTTCACCACCCTAAATCTCATTTTGGTCCTCACCATTGATCTGCACTTTAACTTTTAATACCCACACTCCGTTTCACTCTCCCATCCTCACGGCAGTTTGTCTTCTCTCTAGCGCTCCTTGACAAAGGGCCACCTGCCCGAAATGCATCGGAGGCGTTCCCCCCGCATCATCGCTACTTTATCTCTGCAATGTTGACATTCCTGATATGACAAAAAATATCAATGGATTGAACTTTATCTAATGTGACTAAACACTTTCAAGTGGATACAAACCTTTGAATCATTGTTTTGAACTCCAACGTTGTGCCTCCATCAGGGGATGTATTTGCATCACGATGCATACACCACTTTGTATATAATTATCGCGGTCTGACGGAACCACGACCCTCGAGAGCACACGAATCTCCATACCTTCCTACAACGCACTTCTACAAACCGCTGTGCCCCTCCTCACCCTACTTCTTTGTGATTCTTTTTCCGCCACTAGGCGGGTGCACGCTTTAAAATGCAATTCGACGAGATCAGCAAGAGTACTCCAGCCAGAGCACACACTCTGGCATATGATGATGATGAACGCAACCGGATCTATTCACTAATAGAGGAAGACATCCCCACCACTTCTACTGCAAGCAATAAAGAACAATGCATTAAACAACTACTTTATTTATCCAAAAGACACATTAACCAGAAGCTCCACGCGAGCACGTTGCTAAAATACCATCGGGCCCTCAGGATCCCACGTGGCCTACGGATTTCTTTAAGACCATCTCTATTCAAAAATTCAAAATCTTTTAAAGATAAATGGGACGGCATCCTCAACAAATGTAGCTTAGACCTGATTCTATTAATTGTAGAGGAACTTTCTGGCATACTGAAAGATTTAGAACATGAAATCAAAGAGGTCGACGATGAGCTAAAAAACATGCTTACCCCTGAAGAACTAACTAAAACCCTGGAAGACACTGAGAATATCCTTGAAAAACATCGTAAGGAAATTCATGAACGCAAATTAAGAAAGTTTCGCAGAGACACTCTCGACTATAAACTTGACGAGGTATACACTTGGGCTGACATCTACGCCCAACGGCGTCGCAACAGACCTCCTAATCCTCAAACCGATACTTCATCCTCAGGGAGCGACTCATCATCTCGACCCACCCGTAAACCTACAACTACTCCACCCAATGACCAACAAGCTAACACTTCTACCGCCACATCAACTGCGGTTCCTTTTTTAGAATCAGGCCCAACACCAACAGAAGACTCAGGAGGAGCCAGAGCAAAAGAAAAAGACAAAGAAATCAACCCTCCCAACACACGCAGCACAGTCAAGAACAAAAAGAACGTCTCGTAATCAACATCTCCAATACTACTATCCCACAACATCAAATCAATCTTCTTGAGAAGGGCACTTCATTCATCCCTGTGACTTCCACCAACCTTTTGGAACTAGAGGTTAGCACGTTTAAATTCACCAGGAAACTCAAACTCCGTCATTTTTTTGACAATGTTTTACCAACAGCTCCCAAACCCAAGACAGACGAACTACTAGGTTTACGACCTACCAGTACTTTTCAAGCACCCTGCAGTCACAAAAGCATTGATTTATTTGAGAACCTTGTTCGCAACGATCTATCTAAACTCAACTTCACTAAAAAAGTCAAGCAACAGAATCTTACCAAAAAAGATCGTGACACCCTCAAATCTCTTGCTAACAACACAGCAATCAAATGCATAAAAGCCGTCAAGGGCGGTGCCCTAGTCATCTTAGATTCTTCAATGTATATCCAACGACTTCAAGAACATATACAAGACAGCTCCATTTATATGCAATTGGACAACAATCCAACACAGGAGTTTTTCAATACTCTACAAAACATTGTAATGAGAGCACATCGGAACGGAATCATCGAAGATCGAACTAAGAACTTTCTTCTACTTGAGTTTCCCAGAAGTCCGACCATTCATATGAGTCCCAAGATTCATTAAGACCTCCACAACCCACCATTCAGACCGATCGTTTCAACCAGAGGTTCCATCCACGAACCCACCGGCAAATTTATCGACAAGTATCTCCAACCGCTTGTCACCAAGTCCAAAAGCCACATCAAAGACACGACTGACTTTCTACTCAAACTCTCAACCATTCAAATTCAAGATCACGAGTCATACATCCTCTGTACCGCAGATGTTAATTCTTTATACACATCTATACCCCACTCAGGGGGCATCGAGGCGATTGAAGCAGCTCTTCTGAACAGCACCATTGATCCACCATTACAATCATTCATTTTGGAACTTATGACCTACACCCTATACCACAGCTACTTTGAAAATGACCGCAAATGGTACTTACAGTTATCCGGGATGGCAATGGGAAACTGTGCCGCGCCCACATATGCAAACATTTACATGGACAATTTCGAACAATTACACATCTACTCCAATCAAACCTTTCAAGACAACAAGAAAATGTACGTTCGATACATTGATGACCTTTTCTTTGTATGGAATAATACCAAAAAGACACTCAATGATGCCTTATTGGAACTGAACAAGAAAGATGAAAGAATTCAACTTACATGGGAAATCAGTGACACACAAATTTCATTCCTTGATGTAAATGTGACCATCAATCCCAATGGATTCAGCACTGATCTTTACAGGAAACCCACCGACCGCAATAACACCCTCCATTTTTCGAGCTTCCACCAGGGATCCCTTAAAAAACACATGCCATTTTCACAAATGTCGCTTGTTAAACGCATTGTCTCAGATGAAAATACTACAGACATTCGCATGAAAGAAATGCATGAACGTTTCCTCCAACGAGGTTACCCAGAAACCGTCCTCACAGAGGCACAAACCAGAGTGGCTAAAATTTCCAGACATGAAAGCCTTACCAAGAAACCCAAAGAAGATGCACAACGCATAGTCCTTGTTTCCAAATTTTCCACCTCAAGCGCTATGTATAAGAAAATCATCCTCAAACATTGGCCTATTCTTCAAATGGACCCAGACTTCCGGGACATTTTTCAACAACCACCACTGTTTGCTTACTCCAGGAGTAAGAACATTCAAGAAATTCTTTCTACACCCTCCACTCATCCCATCCAATACAAAGGCACCCAACCATGTCTCAATTGCAGTCACTGCCATAACATCATTAAGGGTAACATCATCAGACACCCAATGAAAGGTTATCCCATCAAACTTTCAGTTAATGCGTCCTGTGATACTTCCAATCTCATTTATGCTTTGAAATGTCCCTGCGGCAAACTATACGTTGGCAAGACTGAACGCAAGATGAAAACACGTTTGAACGAACACAAGTCAAACATACGGTTGAAACATGACAAGTCCAATGTAGCCATACATTTTGCCGAAGCAAGACACACCATTGCCCAACTTCAATTTATCATCCTCGAGACAGCTTCCAAAAAAGAAGGTATCAACATGAACAAATTCCTGCTTCAAAGAGAACTGGAATGGATTTATCGTCTTCAGACTCTTAAACCTCATGGTCTCAATGATCGTATTGAATTTAGTTGTTATCTCTAATTCTTGTTGTTTTCAATTCCTGTTTTCATGCATTGTTCCCATTTGCTTCCATAACATTGTACACCCTTCCAACATGGCCGCCATAGTTCCCTCCCTAACCCGTCATCGATTTCCACACCCTCCCCCCTTGTCCATCCTTGATTTTCAACCTTTCCATTCTCATTTAACGATCCCACGCAGCCATGCAACTTAGGCGTCCAGCTTTCCTGAAGTAGTGAGCCTCACTACATGCGCTAAGAAGTAAGTTCACACCGGCACCGCTTGTGCTGACGATTCCGCGACCCCATTCCCTCACCGCCAGCTACCCTCGTCACGCGCTGACGCTACCCCGGTACCCATCACTTCCTTCACCACCCTAAATCTCATTTTGGTCCTCACCATTGATCTGCACTTTAACTTTTAATACCCACCCTCCGTTTCACTCTCCCATCCTCATGGCAGTTTGTCTTCTCTCTAGCGCTCCTTGACAAAGGGCCACCTGCCCGAAATGCATCGGAGGCGTTCCCCCCGCATCATCGCTACTTTATCTCTGCAATGTTGACATTCCTGATATGACAAAAAATATCAATGGATTGAACTTTATCTAATGTGACTAAACACTTTCAAGTGGATACAAACCTTTGAATCATTGTTTTGAACTCCAACGTTGTGCCTCCATCAGGGGATGTACTTGCATCACGATGCATACACCACTTTGTATATAATTATCGCGGTCTGACGGAACCACGACCCTCGAGAGCACACGAATCTCCATACCTTCCTACAACGCACTTCTACAAACCGCTGTGCCCCTCCTCACCCTACTTCTTTGTGATTCTTTTTCCGCCACTAGGCGGGTGCACGCTTTAAAATGCAATTCGACGAGATCAGCAAGAGTACTCCAGCCAGAGCACACACTCTGGCATATGATGATGATGAACGCAACCGGATCTATTCACTAATAGAGGAAGACATCCCCACCACTTCTACTGCACGCAATAAAGAACAATGCATTAAACAACTACTTTATTTATCCAAAAGACACATTAACCAGAAGCTCCACACGAGCACGTTGCTAAAATACCATCGGGCCCTCAGGATCCCACGTGGCCTACGGATTTCTTTAAGACCATCTCTATTCAAAAATTCAAAATCATTTAAAGATAAATGGGACGGCATCCTCAACAAATGTAGCTTAGACCTGATTCTATTAATTGTAGAGGAACTTTCTGGCATACTGAAAGATTTAGAACATGAAATCAAAGAGGTCGACGATGAGCTAAAAAACATGCTTACCCCTGAAGAACTAACTAAAACCCTGGAAGACACTGAGAATATCCTTGAAAAACATCGTAAGGAAATTCATGAACGCAAATTAAGAAAGTTTCGCAGAGACACTCTCGACTATAAACTTGACGAGGTATACACTTGGGCTGACATCTACGCCCAACGGCGTCGCAACAGACCTCCTAATCCTCAAACCGATACTTCATCCTCGGGGAGCGACTCATCATCTCGACCCACCCGTAAACCTACAACTACTCCACCCAATGACCAACAAGCTAACACTTCTACCGCCACATCAACTGCGGTTCCTTTTTTAGAATCAGGCCCAACACCAACAGAAGACTCAGGAGGAGCCAGAGCAAAAGAAAAAGACAAAGAAATCAACCCTCCCAACACACGCAGCACAGTCAAGAACAAAAAGAACGTCTCGTAATCAACATCTCCAATACTACTATCCCACAAC
The DNA here is from genome assembly GCF_964263255.1 of Lissotriton vulgaris. Taxonomy (NCBI): domain Eukaryota; kingdom Metazoa; phylum Chordata; class Amphibia; order Caudata; family Salamandridae; genus Lissotriton; species Lissotriton vulgaris. The sequence continues at coordinate 222,332 of NW_028254213.1, read as the reverse complement.
ATCAAATCAATCTTCTTGAGAAGGGCACTTCATTCATCCCTGTGACTTCCACCAACCTTTTGGAACTAGAGGTTAGCACGTTTAAATTCACCAGGAAACTCAAACTCCGTCATTTTTTTGACAATGTTTTACCAACAGCTCCCAAACCCAAGACAGACGAACTACTAGGTTTACGACCTACCAGTACTTTTCAAGCACGCTGCAGTCACAAAAGCATTGATTTATTTGAGAACCTTGTTCGCAACGATCTATCTAAACTCAACTTCACTAAAAAAGTCAAGCAACAGAATCTTACCAAAAAAGATCGTGACACCCTCAAATCTCTTGCTAACAACACAGCAATCAAATGCATAAAAGCCGACAAGGGCGGTGCCCTAGTCATCTTAGATTCTTCAATGTATATCCAACGACTTCAAGAACATATACAAGACAGCTCCATTTATATGCAATTGGACAACAATCCAACACAGGAGTTTTTCAATACTCTACAAAACATTGTAATCAGAGCACATCGGAACGGAATCATCGAAGATCGAACTAAGAACTTTCTTCTACTTGAGTTTCCCAGAAGTCCGACCATTCATATGAGTCCCAAGATTCATAAAGACCTCCACAACCCACCATTCAGACCGATCGTTTCAACCAGAGGTTCCATCCACGAACCCACCGGCAAATTTATCGACAAGTATCTCCAACCGCTTGTCACCAAGTCCAAAAGCCACATCAAAGACACGACTGACTTTCTACTCAAACTCTCAACCATTCAAATTCAAGATCACGAGTCATACATCCTCTGTACCGCAGATGTTAATTCTTTATACACATCTATACCCCACTCAGGGGGCATCGAGGCGATTGAAGCAACTCTTCTGAACAGCACCATTGATCCACCATTACAATCATTCATTTTGGAACTTATGACCTACACCCTATACCACAGCTACTTTGAAAATGACCGCAAATGGTACTTACAGTTATCTGGGATGGCAATGGGAAACTGTGCCGCGCCCACATATGCAAACATTTACATGGACAATTTCGAACAATTACACATCTACTCCAATCAAACCTTTCAAGACAACAAGAAAATGTACGTTCGATACATTGATGACCTTTTCTTTGTATGGAATAATACCAAAAAGACACTCAATGATGCCTTATTGGAACTGAACAAGAAAGATGAAAGAATTCAACTTACATGGGAAATCAGTGACACACAAATTTCATTCCTTGATGTAAATGTGACCATCAATCCCAATGGATTCAGCACTGATCTTTACAGGAAACCCACCAACCGCAATAACACCCTCCATTTTTCGAGCTTCCACCAGGGATCCCTTAAAAAACACATGCCATTTTCACAAATGTTGCGTGTTAAACGCATTGTCTCAGATGAAAATACTACAGGCATTCGCATGAAAGAAATGCATGAACGTTTCCTCCAACGAGGTTACCCAGAAACCGTCCTCACAGAGGCACAAACCAGAGTGGCTAAAATTTCCAGACATGAAAGCCTTACCAAGAAACCCAAAGAAGATGCACAACGCATAGTCCTTGTTTCCAAATTTTCCACCTCAAGCGCTATGTATAAGAAAATCATCCTCAAACATTGGCCTATTCTTCAAATGGACACAGACTTCCGGGACATTTTTCAACAACCACCACTGTTTGCTTACTCCAGGAGTAAGAACATTCAAGAAATTCTTTCTACACCCTCCACTCATCCCATCCAATACAAAGGCACCCAACCATGTCTCAATTGCAGTCACTGCCATAACATCATTAAGGGTAACATCATCAGACACCCAATGAAAGGTTATCCCATCAAACTTTCAGTTAATGCCTCCTGTGATACTTCCAATCTCATTTATGCTTTGAAATGTCCCTGCGGCAAACTATACGTTGGCAAGACTGAACGCAAGATGAAAACACGTTTGAACGAACACAAGTCAAATATACGGTTGAAACATGACAAGTCCAATGTAGCCATACATTTTGCCGAAGCAAGACACACCATTGCCCAACTTCAATTTATCATCCTCGAGACAGCTTCCAAAAAAGAAGGTATCAACATGAACAAATTCCTGCTTCAAAGAGAACTGGAATGGATTTATCGTCTTCAGACTCTTAAACCTCATGGTCTCAATGATCGTATTGAATTTAGTTGTTATCTCTAATTCTTGTTGTTTTCAATTCCTGTTTTCATGCATTGTTCCCATTTGCTTCCATAACATTGTACACCCTTCCAACATGGCCGCCATAGTTCCCTCCCTAACCCGTCATCGATTTCCACACCCTCCCCCCTTGTCCATCCTTGATTTTCACCCTTTCCATTCTCATTTAACGATCCCACGCAGCCATGCAACTTAGGCGTCCAGCTTTCCTGAAGTAGTGAGCCTCACTACATGCGCTAAGAAGTAAGTTCACACCGGCACCGCTTGTGCTGACGATTCCGCGACCCCATTCCCTCACCGCCAGCTACCCTCGTCACGCGCTGACGCTACCCCGGTACCCATCACTTCCTTCACCACCCTAAATCTCATTTTGGTCCTCACCATTGATCTGCACTTTAACTTTTAATACCCACACTCCGTTTCACTCTCCCATCCTCACGGCAGTTTGTCTTCTCTCTAGCGCTCCTTGACAAAGGGCCACCCGCCCGAAATGCATCGGAGGCGTTCCCCCCGCATCATCGCTACTTTATCTCTGCAATGTTGACATTCCTGATATGACAAAAAATATCAATGGATTGAACTTTATCTAATGTGACTAAACACTTTCAAGTGGATACAAACCTTTGAATCATTGTTTTGAATTCCAACGTTGTGCCTCCATCAGGGGATGTATTTGCATCACGATGCATACACCACTTTCTACCTAGATTAAGGACACAATTCACTTCTTGAACAAACTAGAAACCATTCAACAATACTTCCATCGAGATTGGGTATTATGTACCATTGACATCACAGCCCTATATACTTCAATAAACCATCATCAATGCCTGGAAGCAGTAGAATAGGCGCTACTACAAATGGATCTCACACAAGAAAATTTTATTTATCCTTAAGTTGTTAAATTTCTGTCTGCACAACAGCTATTTTCAGTGGAAAGGAAAGTTCTATGGACAAATGACTGGCACGAGCATGGGATTTTCTGGAGCTTCAGCCTATGCGAATACATTTATGTCTAAATATGAACAAGAATTCATCCTGACAAATGACACATGGAATCAAGGTCTCGTGTTATATGGTCGTTACATAGACAACATTTTCCTGATTTGGTCCAAAGAATGTGGAGAACTAGAGAGTCTGATTCAACAGTTGAACCCAACCTACAACCCAAGGATTCAGTTCAAATACACGATCAGCCTGAACACTGTGAATTACCTTGATGTAGCAATTTCGAAAGACCCCACAAATAATTGTCTTGTCACAGATATCTTCACTAAACCGACAGACCGGAATGGCACGCTCATGTACACCAGTTTTCATCCTAAAAGTCTCATCACCAATCTACTGTATTCACACTTTCTTCGGATTAAGAGGATATGTCCCAATGAAGAAATTTTCAAAAACAACTTGATACCCATCAAAGCAAATTCGAGCAAAGAGGCTATCCACAAGAAATTATTGATCAAAGTATTGACAGACTCACCATAAAAGACCGCCAATCATTATTATCTACCACCACCAAGGCACCTAGCAAAGCGTTCACTTTTGTGTCTAAGTACTCCACCACATCAGATCAGATCAAAAAGATCATCCTCAAAAGATGGGAGTTACTCCAAAATGAAAAAAGATTTCAAAGACATCTTTATAGAGAAACCATATTTGCATATACAAGGGGCAGAAACCTGATGGACATTGTTCGGACACCTAAAAAGAATGAAAATATATCGATTCATAAAGGTACCACAAAATGTCAAAATTGCATCCATTTCAATAATATCATCACGGGTAACACCCTAGTACATCCCACATCTTACAAAAAAATTCCACTCAAACACTCGGCAGACTGTAACAGCACCAACATAGTTTATTGCCTTAAATGCCCGTGTGGGAAACTTTACATTGGCAAGACAGAACATAAGTTCAAAATTAGACTTACAGAGCATAAAAGCAACATCCGATCCCACAACGAAAGCACAACGATTGCGAATCACTGGGATGAACATAAACACAACATTGCCCAACTAAGAGCACAAATCATTGAAGTAGTGCAGAAAAAAGAGGAACAAGACAACTCCTCGAAACTGCTCCAACGTGAAATATTTTGGATAGAATATTTATCAACAGTTACACCGAAAGGTCTTAATGACAGAGTAGACTACAGTTGTTTTCTATGAACAAGCAAACAATGATCCTATTGCCTTCAACCCCTGGTGGCATAACCATTAGTAGCCTAATTATTCACACATGCGAGAGATTTACATTGTCACTGAAGTAATGTTTCATTGTTCCCTCTATTATACACTAAGGCAATTAGGGTCTAATAACATTAGTAGGGCAAATACTCCACTGGCTACTATACTGAAGTTCCATCACATATAGTCTGTGGTAGCAATGTAAGGTGAATAAATCATGTATTCGTTGTGTTTACATGCATGTTACACTTAAATATATTAGTGATACCGTAATCAGACAGTGATATTGGTCCAGGTAGTATGACTATGGCACAGGCACTTGGCATAAATGTTATCATGTTTACAAGCAAGTTGATTTATGTACATTATTCACGCTGATTCCAGATAGTTATACATCGATTTATGCAAGATGTTCTTGATATAAGTCATTTTTGTGCATTGGTCAATAACGTGACATACATTCTATCTTCAACATATGTCCTGTTAATATACAGCTTGTTCTTATCTGTGATACGTATTTATGTGAAGAACTATGATATGTATCAGGAATGTTTCCTTGCAGCTTCTTCGGTTTTGACCAGAACGTATGGAAGAATGCGTATTTAAATATGTATCCTGCCGTCTCTAGTATTTATTTTTGTGCAACGGTCAACAACGTGATGTACTTTAACTTTCAAAACATGGTATGTTTAAACACAGCTTGTTCTTATCTGTGGTATGTACTCATGTGAAGAACTACAACACATCCCAGTAATGGTTCCTGTAGCTCCCTCGGTAAAGTCAAGTCAAAAGTTTTTATTTTTGTTACGGTACTCTTTTGAGGACCACAAAATAAAATATATACTTTATACATTCCATTTAATACATTTTCAATGAAATTTTCAAAAACTTAAAAATTCTGTAACAGACGTATTCATTAGGGGGGTTTTTACATAATGATAAAAAATCCTTTGAGTTAACAATCCTACAGGATCGATAAAAGGGTTTAAGACATGTTAACCTTGCGTTTACTATTTCTGTGTTTGGACATATAAAAAGTAGGTGTTCCAAATTCTGGTTGCCCCCTTGACAAAGGGTACAAAGAGCAGAACTGTCTGATCTCCAGGAAGAAGTAAAGGTTTGTACAGGAAGTGTTCCCAGGTGCAACATCATGATTGCACGCCTTGCACCGTGTTTAACAGTATACTCTAAATAGGGCTGGCTTTGCTTATATTCCTGGGAGTCTGCATAGATCTTATACGAGGGTAGTCTATCGCAATGTAAGTGGTCAATCTCGTATCTCAGTTTGGGGGTGAAGTTTTTTAGAAAAAGTTTGAGTTGTGCTGGTGACCACATAGACAAAATTTCCACACTGACTTTTGCGAGCTGTAAGGCCTCTCGCATATTTTTTGAAAAGGTAAGATGGGTAGAGCTGATATTGAATGTCTCGACTTTTAGTAAACTTCGTAGAGTGCCTTCTTTTGAATGGAGAAGGTTATAGGCCCACCTTATGATACTAGCTACGGCTGTAGCATATGCACTCGTGATGGTACATTCCAGTCTCAACGCCTGTACTGGGGTAGATGTAGAGATTTTCAGTAGATTTTTTAATATTTTACCTTCAACTGAGTCCATATAGGTCCATTGTTTAAAAGGAATATATTCCGAAGCATAAGACAGGACCGGTGGGATCTTGGCTCGATAGACTTGTATTAGTGCAGAGAAATGCCTATGTCCAGTGGCCAAATATAGGCGAGACAAGGCCCCTGCATGTAGGTCACTTTTCCTTTTTAGGTGATTGATTTGATTGATATTGCTCATATTTTGTGAGAAGATTCTGCCCAGATATGTATACTCCTTTACCTGCTCTAGCTTCTCACCTCCCAACTTCCATTCGTACCTCACCCTTTTCTTCTGTTTTGAAAAAGCAACCACTTTTGTTTTGTTTATATTTGGATTTAAATTTTTTTTTCTAGAATACTGGTGTAAAATATCTAGAAGATTTTGAAGTCCGAAGGGTGTTAGGTCAAACATGACTATATCGTCCGCGTACAGCAGGGAGTGAATACACTCAGTGGCTATCTTTGGAGGAGTGCATATCCCTTGTTGTAGTTGGGATGGTAAGTCACTTAAATACAGAGAAAATAAAATTGGAGCCAAGAGGCACCCTTGTTTTAGGCCATTTGATGTTCGTATTATCTTCGATAGGCCCTTGTCACTCCCCATTTGGACACGGCACCAGGTGTCACTATGTAGATTCACTATTAAATGTAATAGCTGTTCCGGAATGCCCATTCTTCTTAACTTTGACCACAGGGTCGGTCTATCCACTCGATCAAAGGCTGTCGAGTAGTCGATGAACGCTGCATAAATGGATTGTTTTTTCCCTGATACATACTTATCTAAGATGGTTTGGAAGATTGCTACATTGTCGGTGACTGAGTGGTTTGGACGAAATCCAGACTGAAACTTAGGAATTAGACCCAATGTAAATGCCCAAGTTTTCAGCCTATCCAAAATTTCTGCTGCAAAAATCTTCCCGGCAGCGTCTATGAGGGCAATTTGCCTATAGTTTCCCGGTATGCTTCTTTTTCCTTTTTTGTAAATCGGGATTATTATACTTCCCTTCCAGGAGTTTGGCATTTTGCCGCTGTCGAATATATAATTAAATAGTGGCGAGAGCAACAGTCCCCACTCTTTATGGTCGGTTTGATAGACCTTGATAGGTATCTGATCGGGGCCAGATGCACCCGTACTTCTTGCCTTTCTGATATTCATAGAGACAGACACTGCCGACGTTTTGTTGATTTTAGTATCATTCGTTTCCACAATTTGTTCTTCAGCCTCTCCATTATTAATAGACTTGTTCAGTTTATATAGCTCACAAAGATAAATATCCCAGTCTTCTTCCGAAACCGGAGTTGCTTCCAGCTTTTTTTTGGATCCTGTCATTATTGCAATCAGGGCCCAGTATTTGCGCTGGTTGTTTTGTTTAGCTGCTTGTTGGATTTCAGTCCAGTTAGAGTCCTGCTTCAGTTTTTTCTGTTTGGTTTTTTCTCGTCGTATTTGGTTCTTTAATCTATTGATTTCCTTTTTGTTTATAGACGAGAAATTCAGATACTGGGCTCGGATCAACCTATTGAGTTGTTTTACGACTGGTTGGTTCCAGTTTTTATTCTTACTTCTCCATTTACTTTTTACTGATCTGGTGTGTTCTAACTTACTTTGTAAAGCATGTTTGAGTTTATTTGTTAAGTGTTCAAAGTTCTTTATAGGATCGACTGAGTATATGGTAGTCAACAGATTGGTGTGGGAGATTAATAGCCTCAGATGGTCCAGATTTTCTGTCTCCCAATAAATACGACGCCTCATTGTGTTTACTTCCGTTTTGGTTGTATGAAATATTGGCTGGTTCTGGAAAGAAGACTGTGCAATCCAATGAGTTGATAGGTATAAAAGAGCATGATCACTTTCCTCATTGAATATAATCGAAAGTTGAATCATTTGTTCTTTTTCTTCGATCCCACATATAAGATAATCAAGGATAGAGGGAGATCCATTTCCCTGCCTTGTGTACGATGCTGGTTTATCTCCGTTGATGTTACCATTTAATATTGTCCCGTTAATACTGGGGAGAAATGATAGTAGTGCGCGACCTCTCTTATCTGATTTAGTTCCTTTTGGGAATTCAGGGAGTGATGTTTCCAGAGATTCCTCTTTAAAAAGACGAGCCCATTTCTTTATTTCGCAGTTTGAAATTTTAGCGTTCAAGTCTCCCATTATAATATATGGCAAATAAAGTTGATCTTCAATGATGTGAGTGATGATCTCCATTAGGCGGTCAAACAGCAAATCACTATTGTTACTGGGGGGTGCGTAGATGTTGAAAAGCAATATTTTTTCAAGTGTGGCTGACGTTTGAGTTTTAAGTGATACTTTTAAACATAGTGTGGCTGACGTTTGAGTTTTAAGTGATACTTTTAAACTTTTAAACGGTATCGTTTAGTATGTGTGGGAGAATGTGCACTTAAATATGAAGCTTGTCGCTTCTGACACGAGACATCGTGTAAATTACTCACACACCGTTTTTGGCTTTACTATATTTGGAGGTAATTAACGCAAATACGAACTGTGCCGTCTCTAAACGACACCCTTTGTAAACATCCCCAACATAGTTTTTGGCAGTATCACAGTCCATTATTTAACTGCATGCTTGAGACTACATTAGGTAACAGTTTACCATCGAACTACGTCTCCCAATAGGCACACTTTCGGTATATCTGTATGGTATCCCTCCGTGGGTACCGTGTTAGTATTCCGACGGTAGACTCGAGCAGGACACTACGTTCTCATACACAACCAACAACAGGTGCGTGGCGGGAGATCTTGGGAGGATCACATAATAATTTTTGCTTAGAGGTTTTTTAAATATAGCCACCTAGACAACGTTTTTTTGTTTTTTACAGAGAGTCGAGAATAATGTTACCATTTAGGTTGAATCCACAATGTTGTTAGTAGACTTTACAGCCACGAGCCACTGTTTTGTGAAGCAAGCTTAATTTCTTGACTACCAGGTATGAGACGAGTCAATATCGTTATTATGTGTGTTTAGGATAACATAGGCAATTCTTACCACCACTTCTTCTATTACTGATACTGCCTAATCTCGCAGCATCAGTACTTATTGATCGACATTCAGGTGTGTAAAACCACAACTATTCGCTGCAACATCGAAACGTGACGGTATGTGTGCCTCCTTTTATGTAGGATCACATTAGAACACGACTCAGTTAGATTACTGCTGATATATTTCTTACTGTTTTGACAGCACCCAAACAGTTTGAAGATTGCTTATTTTCAATGTAAAAAGCTTGGTAATTTCCGAAGCCATCAGCTGTTGAGCTATTTGTCCATTGGAAAACCGCGCATTTAGGTAAGCTCCTGATTTTTTGCGTAAATGAAATTTAAGGGACACTAGCACATCTAGATGTGTCCCTATCTATGTACTTGGAGGGTCTACAGCTCTTTTAGCAATTACCTGACATGGTGACATTTATCATGATAGGCCCATTAACATGAAGTAACAAGTCGCTCTTGTGCACTTAATAAAGGTTAGTTCAGGATCTTTACTGTGCGTTATTACAAGTAAATCAGACACTGTTGAAATTCCTTTTTCTATTTAGAGCCAGTTTTGATCAGCAGAGGTGGATAGTCATTTAGATATCTAGTGTTTTATGAAGCACTATAAAGTCATAGGTTGAATGGACAGTCTCTATGGCAGTTTGGATATGATCTAGTGTGAACAATATATGTTATTCACTCTGGGTTACTTCACAATCAGTACCCTGTTAGAGTAGTAGGTTACTCATACTGATAGAATCCCCCTATGCGTGTCTATTACTTACTCATTAATTTGATGTATATCTGTATTATTAATCATGTATATGTATAAATATATTAGTGATTCATGCTTTTCTCTTCAGGATTTCTTCCCTGAAGTACTGTGATAACTATTAGAGTCAGCCCATCATGGAGAAGAAGCTGGATTGGGACATTTGGGCCGTCATTAAGATTTATTTGACCACTGTTGAGGTTACGATATTGAAACAGCATGGAGACCGTCATTACAAAAGTTAATTCTTTGCAGCCCTTCTATTGGCTTGGAATCAACCAATGAGTATGGTGACTCATGCCTTAAACCAATGGACGACTTTGTACCTTTGCATTAACAATTTTTTTTTTCAAAAGCACGGATAAAGGGTAGATGCAGTAACTCATCTGTTGATAAATCGTTAAAATAAATTATTTCAGAACAACCCTGTTAGTGATGTCAACCTTTCTTTGGAGTTGTTGTGAAACACGCGAGTGACACTCTCTCGATTCGGAATCACCCCTCTTAAGTTTGGTGGTTGCAGGTGGTACAATTGTCAGGAAAGCCATTCATCATACCACAAGAACAGTGGCTGCCTGATTCTACCCATAGATCAAGGAAGGGCGTGAGTTATACAAACTCATGATGACCTAGTCATTTGTCTGGCATCCATTGGCATTTCATGGTGTGTTATTCAGCGGCTGTGGTGAGGCATTGGAAAAGGTACAGAGATGTTTGCCCTGAAGGGACTGCTTTAAGAACATGGCCTATTGCATGCTGGAAGTACTGTGACCGATATCAGAGTCAGTCCATCATGGAGAAAAAGCTGAATTAGGACATATGGGAAGTCATTAGATTTATTTGACCGCTGTTGAGATTACGGTATTGAAACAACATGGAGACCTTAATTACCAACGTTAAATCTTTGCAGCCCTTCCATTGGCTGGGAATCAACCAATGAGGATGGGAATTCATGTCTTAAACCAATGGATGACTGTGTACCTTTGACTTAGCAATTTTTATTTTTTATTTTTAAAGCACAGATGAAGGCTTAACACCGAAATGGATCTGCAGATTAATTGTTAAAATAAAATATTTTAGAATAACCCCATGAGTGCTCCATAAATCTTTCTTTGGAGTTCTTGTGGAAAATGCGAGTGCCCCCCTTGTGTTTCGGAAGCCTCCGTCCTGAGTTCGGTGGTAGCAGGCGGTATCATTGTTAAGGAAGCTTTTCATCATACCAACAGAACCTCCTGTCAGAGACATGCTCTCTCCCTCAGCACCTCCGCTGTTCTGCCACTGCCACTGCCACCCCACTCTACTTGTTTCAGTTGGTGTTCGAGGCATGTCTGGTGTTTGTGCCGGGTTTTATATTGTCTGGCTTCATTGTGCTTGTATATTATCTTCTGTCTTAGTATTCTCTTGCACTCTTAGTATTCTGTGGAATTTTCCTATTAGTGTCACTGCTTGGTGCCAGTTTTTGCTACCCCGGAGCCCCTCCCCTGTTGGTTCTTGCTCCCGCCTCCCAGCTGCACTTCCCACCCCTTTCCTATATATTGGCACCCGCTGTGTGGCCAGGCAGTGGCATGCCCAGTGGGCATGCCGCAGATGCACCCAAGGCACGCCAAATGCCAGCCCAAATGGGCCCGTCCACAACCCAACCACGACCAGCACCAGGGACCCTGGATCTCCAACCTCCCACTGCTATGACTCCACTGCCCTCCTCGCACTCATCCCCAGAAGGAACAAGAACTGTCAGCAGTCTACGCCAAACACTACCCATGGCCAGAACACCTTCTGACACTGTCAACAATCCTTCACCAGCCACAGCACCCCCATAACCACCACACCCACGGTGGCCACTCGCACCACCAAGGCCCTAAAGTGCATCCTCCTCAACAAGCGTTCCCAGCTCAGACATGCTTTAGAGATCTGGGGCCTCCTTGACACCCTCTTTCCAGATGTCACTTCCTTCATGGAATTCTGGACCAATGCCTCCTCTGCCCTAAAATCGCCACCGCCATTCCTGACAGGTACAAGATACAGAGGAAGGACTGGCCCAACAGCTCAGGTAGAAAACTCACCCTAGCACACAAGAGCTCCCTCCGACTCTCCACCTCCAGCACGAGTGACTCTCTCTCCAACACCAAACACCTCTACTTTGTTGTGGGGCTGAGCCTTGCATTCACACAGTGTTTACATGACATGAGCTTATTAGAAGTTTAAACGCCATTTTTCCTTTCTGCTGCCTTTTGCACAAGGCACACACTTTATTAAATGTTTAGAGTTTAGCAGATTGTTTTGCTTCACACGAGAATAACATGTTTTTCTATATTAGCAGCCTTGCTTGGTAAGCTTAGTCTGAACAGTTATTGCCGAGGCCTTCAAGTTTATTTAAACACAGTGGTTGTTGTTCGGACTGATCAGCGCACGTTCTAGACATAACATATATGCAGCAGTGGCCACCTCTGAGATTGGCGCGTTTAATAATGCACTGGGTAGGCATGATCACACACACTTGGAGAACATTCGTATGCTGAGAGCTGGTGCAGACTCTGATGTGATCTATTTCTGTTAATAGCAGAGGTATGGGGCCACCTTTGTAATCCCAAGAGACCTTCTGTAGATCTAAAATAACCTACTAGCAAGGGAGGGTGAAATATAGGTATATTTTAAACCTGTTTCCATTCATCATTATAACATGCTTTCTTCCTTTGTGTTTAAAGGAATAGTACCTATGATGACAGTCGTGTTTCTGATAATATGTCTGCTTGTATTAGCTAAGATGCTGCGCATGAGAACACAGCGTTAGATATAAATATGTCAAACTTGCATGTGTCTTCTTTTACTCCCTGTTTTGTACTGGTATGAGATTATAACAAAAGTGTTCATGTTTTCCACGTTACCTGAGGTAACCTATGTCGCATGTTCCGGGTTGTCTAATCATTGGTATTTTGGAAGTGTAGTTCCTAGTTTCCCACTAGGCCCTGCGCAGTAGTATCGACGTGGAACTGCGGATATTCCAGGCCTCCACTGACTATGCTAAACTTAATTGGGTTGTGTTACCAACTAGCTCAGAGGTCACTGGAAACTTTCTTCTCTGCATAGGAAGTGATCAGCTTCCTTGGCACAGACAAGAAGGGATTCAGTTTTCCAACAACCGTGCAACATGACAACTTTGCTCCTCAGATCAAGAGTCAATCTCTAGGGTCGTGTGAAACAATAGACATATATTTCACTCAGTCAGTCTGGTGCAGTTTACTTTCACGAGATGTAGAGAATAGAGAGACGGGCGTTTGTCAATAAAGGGTTAACATTTATTGAACAGTCTTTCTTCTCGTACAAGAGAAATGTATTGCCACAATTGCAATAATGGTTATTATGAAAAGTACGTACAGTAAGATAAGTATTGCGAAATAGAACTGTAAAAGCATTGATATGGTTTCTTAGCCATACAATGGTTTAAAAGTAATAAAACATATATACAGTCATATATACATTAGGCTAACATACTCAACTGGTGCTTCTAACTAAGCCTACCCCAGTGTGCCTGACCTAAGCCTAACACGTGAAAGGGGAGCAAGTAAGTAGCTTTAAGTTAAGTTGGTTTTGCCAAGGTTTGTTTCAAGAATTCTCGTCTAAGGGTTTAGTCAACACCATACCTCTGAATAGAATGATGGAGGATTGGTATCTCCTTCAGGGGTCTCTCTCGATATCCCAGTCACCCGCGAGGGTAAACCGGAAGCGCCGTGGCTGGATTTCTCTGCACGAGAAAGGCAGCGGGTCTCTTCAGCGCGTCGAGGAAGGAGGGGGGACAGTGTCCGCGGGCAGCTGGAATCTGCTGGATGTCTTCGCAGAGGGACATCTGTTCAGCTCCATAAGCGTACTGCACCATAGTTCGCGCTGTAGCGGCGATAATGGTATCAGCAGCTTCACCACCACAGGATAGCAGGCTGCAGCGACAGAGTGCTAGATTTACCAACACGGGGTCGTGCAGGCAGCTGGCTTCAGTAGCTCGTACAACAGGCTATTGCTTAAGGCAACGTTGGTAATATTTATACCTGACAGGTGCCGGGTTTGACGCAAGTTTGCTGGACATAAGACGTCAATTAAAGATGTCACTAGGAAGTGATAGTTATCAGTTGCTCATTAGAGTTCCATTACTAATCAAAACATAGCAAGCGGGGATTTCCAGGTTTGCTGAGTTTTTATCTTGTTGAAGAACTCGGAGTGTTATCTAGGAATATCAGATAGTGACTACTGCTCTGTCATTGCACTAATTGGTCGCAAAGGAAGTGGCAGAGGGAACTATGCTGGAATGTGGCTCTGTTCGTGTGAGGCCAGAGATGACTTTTCAGAAAATCGCACTTGAACGGTTATGCCAATATAGGGAATAAAGGGATTTATAGCCGAATAGGGGCATAAGGTCACAGTATCGATCAGGAACCTAGATAAACACGCAACACCCACTCCACGGGTTAATGTCCATCAAAATTACTAAAACTAAGCAATTAGATGCATGTGTAACATTGCCCACCCCAAAATACATAAATGCATTCGAAATAGGCGTACTTGTAATACATGAATTTAGGTACTGTACGTTTTTTAAAGCATAGTAATCATTCAAAAAAGTATTGCATATGAAATCAATGAACGATTATGCAAAAGGAATTACACATGAAGTATCTCTGACAGAAGAAAAGCGAGATAAATCATCACATAAAAATGCATTGTAATAACATGTGTGCTAGAGGCTGGTGTAATGTTGTTATGTCTCTAGATGTGTTTAGAAATAGAAGTGTGAAGCTTCTGTTCTCTAAGAATAGTTTTTACGTTAAGCAAAGAATTGTTCGTGCCAAAAAAGTTCAATATTAAAAATGTCCACTTGAAAAAAAAAAAATTTTAATGCTTGAACGGGGAAACAGAGTTCCAAAGCTTATTGCAGTCTTTGTTGATCAAAACTGAAGGCCGAATTCAGAGTTCTTGGGAACGCTGTGTGTCGGAAAAGCTTCTAAAAGTTATTGTTTCTGTACGGGTGAGAACATCGTATCAGACAGGCTCTCAAAGAATTGGTCTACAAATTCAGGTGATAGTTCAACCAAATTAGATAGCGCTGTAACTTGGCAGGTGTGAGAATGATTGCTGTCATCGAAGGCAGGACCAGCAATGCTCACAGAACGTTGTACCTGGATGATGTTGCTTTTGTCACTCGCTCCACTGTTACTACTTGGCTGTAGTACAGGAGTCTCCACGAATGCCGTCATCAGGATTGGTAGCCGCTGGGGACAACACAATGCGTGAGCCGTTATTGGACTGAGCAAAGTATCGACGTCCATTGGTACTGCTGATGGAAGTGAAAGACAGATGTCCAACACGCATTCATCGCCGCAAAGCATACACCGTAGCACAGGTAAAATGCAATTTTGCCATATTGGTCTGAATGAAAGGAACCAGGTCATGTTTAGATCTCTCAGCCTGGCCAATCCGAGGACGTTAGTTATCCTGTCCCGGTAGCGCATTGCTAGGATTGTCTCTTCCATTCCCATGGGAGCTATGTCTGAGCCGAGGCTTGCCATAACGTAGCAGGAGGGTCAAAAATAGAATCCCTGCGACGAGTCCCAAAAATAATGGTATGCCGCCAAAAATGGAGTGCACAAAATTAGGAAAGATTCCCAAAATTGCCTGGAAGGGTGTTAGCAGTCCCGAAAAGACTGTCTTAAATATGCCTGGGATGCTTGTTGCACTAGACATGTTAAGGAGTTGGCTGAACATTTCTACGAAATGCACGGGGCAATTTGTTGATAAAAGGTCATGAACCTCAGTAGCCGTCCTTGCGACTAGAAGATCATACGTCTCTTTAGATGACGTTATAGGCACGGTTGTCTGTAAAAGTACAGATTTCATTTTGCTTAATGTATCAATTCGTATAGAATAGAGATTCAGACGAGGCCAGAGGGGAGTCACTATGTCTGGAGGCCCGCTCGGGAACAATGCTTGCATACAACATTTGACCATGGACGTAACTTGTACTAGATAACTTTTCCCTGGCGTCAGGCCACAACATCTGTGATCCGTTCTAAGAATGTAACTCCCGTTTGCGAGTTGCATAAAGAAGGGCTCTATCTGAGTTGCAGGTGTGACTAGCTGGTGGCATGAAAGGTTGTTTGAATTTCCATCACATGCTCCGTGTAAATTAATACCCTGACACAAAAGTATACCGCTTAGTGAATGTTTACAGTTCTCACCACTAAGAAATACATTTTTGTCACTGTCACTATAGCAAGAATGAGTGTATGGTATTTTCCATATAGATTTTACATATCCTTTACCCAATTGTTCATATTGGCCAGCAGGTATGTACTCAAGGCACTTTTTAAAGCGGAAAGTTGTTATCGGAATTGTGATAATTCCGTGTATTATCCATTCCATGACAGGACTCTCTGACATTGTCAATGGTAATCTCTCGAGTTTTTCGATGCTCAGGATTGTATAGTCTGCTCCTTTCTGTGCCAAACTAATCTGTTTATCAGTAAGGTTAAAACTGGAAAATAATGACGTTGTGTTGATTAAACGCCAAGGCACATAGCCTGAACGAAGATTTTGCAGCGTCCAGCCTAATTCTATAATAGAGCGTAATTGAGATTGGCCATGTTGTAACATTAGCAAATCTCTGTCTATCACATCAAAGGCAGAGGATACAATATTGTCCAAAGAATATATTCTGGAAGACAGAGTCGTTAACCCATTGTCTACCACAGAAAGTGATTTCTCTAAATTAATACGATCAATTTCTCGTATTTTTTCAGCAGTTTCAATTTGCTTTACTTTCCAAGCCTCGTTGTATGCGGCATAGATGCTGGTCGCTATGAAACGCTTTTGACGCTGTTTGCGTGGTCCAAGAATGAAATCGCGCAAATCAGCACCATCTTTTAGTAAAGACAAGTGTTGCTTAATTTCAGCCAGTGTGGACGAGGTTAGCCATTCAAGGCAGAGCTTCCCTACACTGTATGTTGTTATAATCCCTGGATGTTGTCTCTGGGAGTATCTTGAGTCTAATCTGGTCATTTTTAAACCCTGTGTTTTATTCAGGAATCTATCTTGACAGCTATTTGTGTCTGTAGGCCAGATTAACCATTTTTTCCAATCAGGATGTGTTCTGTTGAAATGTAAAATTTGTGAAACGTCTAACTCAATATCTGTGGTTGTATTCTCAGGTATTGGCTTTGGTATAGACGGTGTTTTAAGGTCTTTGATCTTAGCTAGGCCAAGACAAGATGTTTGGTGTATTGTGTCATTTAAAAATAACATTTGTTCAGGTATCATGCAGGTTCTAAATAGTGCTTCAATGCCTTGCACCTGCCAATCTTTTGTACCCCAAATGGTTTTCGTTTCAATATTATTTTTCCAATAATCAAAACCAAATGTCATCATTTTGTCATAAAATGCTTCTGAATATATCAATTTAGAATTTGTCAGCATTGTTTTCATTCCTGTTTTATCTAACAGTTTATAATAAAACGTTTCTGCATTACTTGTGTTAAACCCTGAGAAGTATTTGAATTTCTCAAAAAATGCTTTAGAACTGCTTTTAGGTGGTGTAGAACAATGTTCCCATTGATTATACATAAAAACATTTCTAGGCTGTGCAGATTTATGCAAGTAATGATCCCCATAGTGGGTGTAACAGAATAACTGCTCATAACTAGATGAACCTTGTAAATAATCATGATCTGTGAATCTAGCTGACATTACTAAATCAGACATCATGTCATTAATACTGTTAAAGTCCCAATCATCGGAGAATGTACTAGGAGTCACAAAGTCACTTAAGGAAACCTTTAGTTGATGAGGATACTTCAGGATTTCGACCGGACCATAGATCTCATAGTCTGTTTTCTCCCATACTATCCCACCAGGTATTGGAATTGCTGTGACATTTACTGTAGACAGTTCTCTTTTCTTCACGTGGGATGATCTGTGTGGTTTCAAGACTAGGTTGATGTTCTGACTTGCTGTGTCCATTGTAATATATTTTCCTTCAATGAATTTTCCCAAACACAGTACCATGATGAGCCAAAGCAGGAGGAAAAATACACCTAGACCGAACCAGAACTCTAGCCAAGGGGAAATAAGGTAGATTTCCTTCAGTTGATGAAAGATTTCTGTTGCTTTTTCTTTAAAAGACTTTTTTGTTTCTGGCATCACTTCGGGGTCATTTAAATCTTCAGAGAAGTTGTCGAAGTTGATGAAATAACCAGAGGCAGTTCTGTCAATTGATGGGATTGTTCTTTCAATCTGTCTCTCGGTAGCACTTTCTGATGCCACATCATTGTAGACTGGTGTTGTTTCTTGACGAACTGTTTCAATCTGTGTTTCAAGAGGCACGAGTTCCATGGCATTATTGCATAGTCCTTCATTGTGCACTGCAGGCTGATCGAATGTGATCAGTCTTTCAGTTTGAACCTCTTGGATTGTTGCAAGTTTGGGTATTCTGTTGTTTCTTGGGAGTCCACTGGGCCTACTGTTGATTATAGGCCACATGCTTGTGGTTTTACCAGATCTATGGACACGACTCTGTTCTCCTTTTTACCAGCAAGGGGCGGTAGCACAACTGATCTTGTTCCGGTGACTGCCAAGACAGGTACTGCTTTTCTGTAAGAAGGCCCAAATTCCTTCTTCACTGCGATCTTTTCTCTGACTAGATCCCCAATCTTTGGAATCCAGACAGGCCTTGCTGGGGCTGTTGCGGGTGGTGCCTCGTCAGTGGTACTTGGCTGTTGCTTTAACTTTATGTTGCTTAATGATTTTCTTGTTTCATTCAGTTCCTGTAAAACAGCCAAACGATCTTTTACATCAAAGTGCGTTGTTTCTTCTTGTACCACTGACATCTGACTATCGAGGTCCTGAACTCGCATTCTAATTCCGAACAATAGTTCGTATGGGCTGAAACCTTTTAGAGAATTTCTTGGCATGTTGTTAAGACTAGTCTGGACACTTATTAAATGTTTGACCCACCCAGCGCCTGAACCTAATACCTTCGCTGTTATAGATTGCTTTATGCCCCGGATTTTTCTTTCTATCACACTATTCCCTTCCGGGGTATGACGGACAAGAATACCGCAACCCAATTCCCATGCTAGCCATGGCCTCCTTATAAGCTCGAGAGCCAAAAGCAGGACCCTGGTCAGAGTGTCTCCGGGAGTATCTTGAGTCTAATCTGGTCATTTTTAAACCCTGTGTTTTATTCAGGAATCTATCTTGACAGCTATTTGTGTCTGTAGGCCAGATTAACCATTTTTTCCAATCAGGATGTGTTCTGTTGAAATGTAAAATTTGTGAAACGTCTAACTCAATATCTGTGGTTGTATTCTCAGGTATTGGCTTTGGTATAGACGGTGTTTTAAGGTCTTTGATCTTAGCTAGGCCAAGACAAGATGTTTGGTGTATTGTGTCATTTAAAAATAACATTTGTTCAGGTATCATGCAGGTTCTAAATAGTGCTTCAATGCCTTGCACCTGCCAATCTTTTGTACCCCAAATGGTTTTCGTTTCAATATTATTTTTCCAATAATCAAAACCAAATGTCATCATTTTGTCATAAAATGCTTCTGAATATATCAATTTAGAATTTGTCAGCATTGTTTTCATTCCTGTTTTATCTAACAGTTTATAATAAAACGTTTCTGCATTACTTGTGTTAAACCCTGAGAAGTATTTGAATTTCTCAAAAAATGCTTTAGAACTGCTTTTAGGTGGTGTACAACAATGTTCCCATTGATTATACATAAAAACATTTCTAGGCTGTGCAGATTTATGCAAGTAATGATCCCCATAGTGGGTGTAACAGAATAACTGCTCATAACTAGATGAACCTTGTAAATAATCATGATCTGTGAATCTAGCTGACATTACTAAATCAGACATCATGTCATTAATACTGTTAAAGTCCCAATCATCGGAGAATGTACTAGGAGTCACAAAGTCACTTAAGGAAACCTTTAGTTGATGAGGATACTTCAGGATTTCGACCGGACCATAGATCTCATAGTCTGTTTTCTCCCATACTATCCCACCAGGTATTGGAATTGCTGTGACATTTACTGTAGACAGTTCTCTTTTTTTCACGTGGGATGATCTGTGTGGTTTCAAGACTAGGTTGATGTTCTGACTTGCTGTGTCCATTGTAATATATTTTCCTTCAATGAATTTTCCCAAACACAGTACCATGATGAGCCAAAGCAGGAGGAAAAATACACCTAGACCGAACCAGAACTCTAGCCAAGGGGAAATAAGGTAGATTTCCTTCAGTTGATGAAAGATTTCTGTTGCTTTTTCTTTAAAAGACTTTTTTGTTTCTGGCATCACTTCGGGGTCATTTAAATCTTCAGAGAAGTTGTCGAAGTTGATGAAATAACCAGAGGCAGTTCTGTCAATTGATGGGATTGTTCTTTCAATCTGTCTCTCGGTAGCACTTTCTGATGCCACATCATTGTAGACTGGTGTTGTTTCTTGACGAACTGTTTCAATCTGTGTTTCAAGAGGCACGAGTTCCATGGCATTATTGCATAGTCCTTCATTGTGCACTGCAGGCTGATCGAATGTGATCAGTCTTTCAGTTTGAACCTCTTGGATTGTTGCAAGTTTGGGTATTCTGTTGTTTCTTGGGAGTCCACTGGGCCTACTGTTGATTATAGGCCACATGCTTGTGGTTTTACCAGATCTATGGACACAACTCTGTTCTCCTTTTTACCAGCAAGGGGCGGTAGCACAACTGATCTTGTTCCGGTGACTGCCAAGACAGGTACTGCTTTTCTGTAAGAAGGCCCAAATTCCTTCTTCACTGCGATCTTTTCTCTGACTAGATCCCCAATCTTTGGAATCCAGACAGGCCTTGCTGGGGCTGTTGCGGGTGGTGCCTCGTCAGTGGTACTTGGCTGTTGCTTTAACTTTATGTTGCTTAATGATTTTCTTGTTTCATTCAGTTCCTGTAAAACAGCCAAACGATCTTTTACATCAAAGTGCGTTGTTTCTTCTTGTACCACTGACATCTGACTATCGAGGTCCTGAACTCGCATTCTAATTCCGAACAATAGTTCGTATGGGCTGAAACCTTTTAGAGAATTTCTTGGCATGTTGTTAAGACTAGTCTGGACACTTATTAAATGTTTGACCCACCCAGCGCCTGAACCTAATACCTTCGCTGTTATAGATTGCTTTATGCCCCGGATTTTTCTTTCTATCACACTATTCCCTTCCGGGGTATGACGGACAAGAATACTGCAACCCAATTCCCATGCTAGCCATGGCCTCCTTATAAGCTCGAGAGCCAAAAGCAGGACCCTGGTCAGAATGGAACGTGGTAATTGCGTATGTGCCGATGTGGACTCGCAAATCTTTTATAACCGTTCTAGCGTCAGCCGAGCGCTGGTGGCCTCATTATTTAAGTGCTTTTCGTCTTAACTATTAATAGGATGCAGGATGGGGTGTAGGCAGCGTTGCGCTCTTTCTGACTGGTAGCCGGTAGCAAGGTTCGCCACTGCGATCCCTATTACAGTTTTCACATTTGTTTGCATATATTTGGAGTTCTACACTCATTCCCGGCCACCAGAATACTGATTGTAATTCAGTCAGTGATTCCTTGATCTCTCTGTGCCTTAGACCCAAACCCATGTGTGCGTCTGCTATTAAAAATATTCTCCTGTTCATGTTTGGAATTACTCTGTCCCCCACTCCAGGGATTCGAGCAAAAGGAACGGAGTTTGCATCGATTATGTATGCATAATTGAGTGGATAGTTTATGGGTAGTGCTGCACAGTCGCCTTTTACGGTCGTTTTTACTGCCAGCATGGTTTCCCCGTCTATGTATTTATCTGTACGTTTTTTTGTGGCTACGGAAGCCAGTTTAGTTGCTTCCGCTTTGGCTGTATTAGCCAATGAATTCCCTGCAACGTGAACGCCATCACGTCGAAGACTCTGTGCGTGAATCACGTGAGTCTTTTGTAGTTCTTTGTGTAAAAGAGCTACTTGTTCCCAAAGCATTTTATGCTTTATTGTGGCACCTGTGCCATCTTTGTAGTCGTTTTCAATCCAACTCTGCAGTTTATTGTTGTAAGAATTGACACAAAAATGAGAATCGCACACGATAAGTGTCGGGAATTCGCGTTCTGCATTTTCGAGCGCCATCTTTAAAGATCTGATTTCAGTTCTCTGAACCGAACAGTTTCTTACAGATTCAGTTTTTGTTACTTTCGGTCTGAATTTACCACACAGCCAACGACCTTTAATGATCGCACATGCTGCATCGTAGGATTTTCTCTCTACGTTGAAATGCTGTACAAAGCTATCTGTATAGATTATACAGGCGTATTGTGGGAGAGGTAGAATTTCGATTGGCAGAGGATATTCTTCTTCATATTCTAAATCATTCAGTTCTTCAAATTGCGGGGCGAAATAGTATTTCACATCTTCCGCTCCTAGAGAATCTATGCACTGTATCCATTTCGGATCCAGTGACACTGTAGGCAGGTTTACTGGGCTGAATAGCGCCTCGAAGGCGGATTCCGCTGTAAGGATATTAATCCGTTTGCCGTGTGCTAGTTCTCGTTCATTTGCTAATGCGATTTGCACCGCTTTCACAGTTCTTTCTGTGTGACTGAATGTTTTTTCTGCTTGTGTGTACAAGTGAGATTTAATTGAAATTGGTACCTTTTCTCTCTCATTAGAGGTCAGGTACGTGAATCCGCATCTTCCTGGGATGACTCGGATTACAAGATCGCGTGTGTTGTCACGTGTATCTAATTTTGTTTTTGCTAACATGTCTGTTTGCAGTGATCTCAAAATTTCTGTGTGTTTTTGAGTCCAATTAATTTGTTTAAAATCAGGTTTAATTAGTTCGTAGAGAGGTTTAACCCTCTCTGCGTAATTTAGAATGTAAGTTCTTCCGAAATTCAGAAAACCTAGAATGGATTGTAAATTCTTCAGCGTTTTTGGAGCTTGGAGTACAGCGCACTTCTCTAAGAAGTTGTCCGCTAGGCTTTTCCCTTCACTTGATAATTTGTACCCTAAAAATAGTACTGTCAGATGGGCAATTCGGGACTTTTTAAAGTTGAATTTGTAACCCTCTGCTGCGAACCCAAGTATTATGGAAAGGGGCGACCACTCGGTCCCCCCGAACGTATGGCGGAGTACCACGATCCCCCCGGGAAGCCATCTTGGGCGGGAGGCGGGTCTCGGCTGGTATGCCCGAAGCGGCGTAGCCGGGGCGCGCCTTTTCCCGCCCTAGAGTGGGTTGGCCTAGACACTGACGCGGCTGGCCACGCCCTAGGGGCAGGCAGGGGCGGGTTTACGCCCGCCCTGAAGACAGATAAAAGGAGAAGCAAGATCCGAAGGCATCCTCTTGTTCCTGTGCTCTGAAGCTGCACCTCCTCGCTGCACGTGAGCTCGAGACGGAACGAAGAGCCAATTTTGAGCGTTGTAATCGTTCTTGTTTGTTTTTCAGATACTCTGTTGGAGAATGCCGAAGAAGGCGGGAAAGTGCATGACTACTGACCAGATGCTGCGCGTTCTCATGAAAGAGATGACCGAATTAAAGAGGAGAATGGATAAGAACGAGGAAGGGGGGCCGAAACGTCCTTTGGCGGGAGCAGCCCCGGGAGGGAAAAACAAGAGGCCCAGGAGGGGAGCAGCGGGAGAAGACATCCCGGGTCCCAGTGCCCCGCTCGAGGCACCAATTACCGTGCCGGAGGAAGGGAATCCGATTCCCGTTGTGGTCACCCCCGTGTCCGGGGAAGATATGCCGCCCGAGCTGGCAGCACAATTGGCAGCGTGGTTTTTTTGTTCCTGGGGGCAGCCGGGGATCCGGAATGTGGGCAGGCTTTGGAGCAGTTTTGTGTCCTGATGAATCAGTTTGGCGTGCCATTGGCACCAGCTAAGAATGTGGGGCCTTCCACTTGCCTCGAGTTTCTGGGGATCGAGTTAGACTCCGCAGAAGGTTGTTTTCGTTTACCAGCTGACAAAGTGTCAAAGTTCAGGACATCCCTGCAAATGTGTATAAGTGGACCTAAGGTTAAGCTGCATCAATTACAGCAGTTAGTTGGCCAGTTGAATTTTGCCTTGAGAGTTATACCAATGGCCCGCCCCTTTTCCCGTTCGATCGCTCAAGCCATGGTCGGCCTGAAGGAGGCCCATCATCGCACAAGGCTCTCGGCAGAGGTCCGCCAGGACATGCGCATTTGGTTGGCATTTCTGGCGGATTTCAATGGTCGAGTCGTCTGGAACAAACCAGCCGTGTCCTCTGAGGAGCTGGGGCTGTGGACAGATTCGGCAGGGAGCATAGGTTTCGGTGCCATCTTCGGCACAAGATGGTCTGCACAAAAGTGGCCGACATGGTGGCATGACAGTGGACTGACAAGTAACATTGCTTTCCTGGAACTTTTCCCCATTTTAGTGGCCCTGAGAACTTGGCCCGAAGGGTTCAAAGATCACTCTGTGGTATTTTGGTCTGACAATATGACCGTGGTCGAGTGTATCAATAGTCAGGCAGCACGATGCAAATGGATTTTGAGACTGCTCAAGGAAATTGTTTTACTGTGTATGCAATTGAATGTGCTATTCAGAGCAAGACATGTCCCAGGGGTAATGAACCAGGCGGCTGATGCACTGTCTCGTTTTCGTATGCAGGCTTTCTGGGGTTTCCTTCCCACAGCGGACCCGGAGCCGGCACCCTTTCCCGAAGCTCTCTGGTCTCTCAGTGCCCCGAACTTCGTAACCTCGTGGGTGAGAGTTTAGCACCCAGGACGAGGAAGGCATATGAAGGGGCGTTCCGGTCCTATTTGGCCTTTTTGGGGACTGATAGAGAGAAGCTTTGGGGCCAGGAAGAGTGGGTGGTGGATTTTCTGATGTCCTTAAATCGGGTCGGGAAATCGGTGGCCCTGGCTCAGAGGCATCGGGCTGCCATTTCCTTTGTTGCTAGGGCTCACGGGATCCATGACCCGACAGCGTCTTTCGTTGTACAGAAAGCGCTACGGGGGTGGCAACGCCTTGAGGGTCGCAGAGTAGATGAGAGGCGCCCGATAGGTTTGGATAGGCTGGCCCAGTTATTATCCAGACTCCCTGCTACGTGTTCGTCTCAGTTTGAGACAGTATTATTCCGAGCCGCTTTTACGCTGGCATTCCATGGGGCTATGCGGGTAAGCGAACTAGTGGCGAGGAACAAGCAGGATGTGACAGGAGGATTGTGCCAGGAGCACGTCCAGATCAGAGGGGAGACGATGACGGTCTCATTTGTCAGGTCCAAGACCGATCAAAGTGGGATGGGGGACTGCGTAATCATACGCAGGATTCCCGGGTCCTCCATGTGCCCGGTAAGGTGCCTGGAAGATTATTTAGCACGAAGGGTGGCATCATGGGGGGGGACCTTGTTGAGACACGCTGACGCCACCCCACTGACAAAGTTTCAGTTTCAGCGGGTGCTTGCGATGTCGATTGCCGCTGCGGGCTTGAACCCGGGCGAGTTTGGGACCCATTCCTTTCGGATAGGGGCTGCTACAGAAGCTACAGCCAGGGGTTTGGATGTTGAACAAGTTAAACGGGTGGGGCGTTGGTCCTCCAATTGTTATAAGAGGTATGTGCGGTTGCACATGTTGTGAAGCTGTAGCAATGTACTCACGCTTCTTGTTTTTGTTTGGTTTTCAGTTGCGCAAGCCTACGAGGCGGGGCGGACTTTGCAGTCGACCCTACACCGGGCCAGCGGTCAGACATCACCGGCTGTGAAAAAGGAGGTGTGGGTTGTGGGCCACTCATACGTGAGACGTGCCGCAGACGTATTCAAGGCAGGTGATATGATTCACGTAGCTGGGGAATACGGGTACAGTGTGTCCTTCTACGGAAGAGGCGGTCTCTGTATTGACCAGTTTCAATCATTTTTTGAGGGTTTGCTAGGGCGGACGAGGTCACCGCCGTCTGTAGTCATAGTACATCTTGGGGGTAATGATTTGGTTACCACTGGTAGACGACTTCTTCTTGAGGCGATGCTTTCCACTGTAAGTTGGTTAGCGAGGAGAGTTCCAGGGTGCACAATTGCGTGGTCCCATATGATCCCACGAAAAGTATGGCGGGGGGCTATTTCGGTTCCTGCTTTAAATCATTCTGTTAGGAAGCTTAATAACAAAGTGAGTAGGTTGCCGGGTTTGACGCAAGTTTGCTGGACATAAGACGTCAATTAAAGATGTCACTAGGAAGTGATAGTTATCAGTTGCTCATTAGAGTTCCATTACTAATCAAAACATAGCAAGCGGGGATTTCCAGGTTTGCTGAGTTTTTATCTTGTTGAAGAACTCGGAGTGTTATCTAGGAATATCAGATAGTGACTACTGCTCTGTCATTGCACTAATTGGTCGCAAAGGAAGTGGCAGAGGGAACTATGCTGGAATGTGGCTCTGTTCGTGTGAGGCCAGAGATGACTTTTCAGAAAATCGCACTTGAACGGTTATGCCAATATAGGGAATAAAGGGATTTATAGCCGAATAGGGGCATAAGGTCACAGTATCGATCAGGAACCTAGATAAACACGCAACAGAGCCAATGAGACACTGATGCTAGTCTGGTAGTGGATTTTGGATACTAAGGTGAGTTTGGGCGCACCCTAATTCACCGAGGTCTCAAGTCACTATGCACAGTTCTGTATCGGACCAGAATCCCTGAAACAACTTCAATATCCAGACCAGCCCCAGAACCACGCTTCATGACACCCTCGCCTACAGACCCCCATTGCCATGTACTTCTTCACCACGACCATTGCGGACCTCATCGCACCCCATGCCATTGCCTCCACAGACTACACACTCATCGGGGACCTAAACTTCCACCTCGACAACTGCAGCGACTCCCACTCTATCATCCCCCTGGACAACCTCACCAACCTCTGACTCATCTCCACCCGCACCCATTAGGACAGACACATCCTTGACCCCATCTTTGCAGGAGGGACCAACATCCGCTTCAGCCACAGCCCGCAGCCCCTCTGGACACTTCTCTTTCAACACTACCACAACACACAAGCCTATCCCAAACCTACCAAGAAGGAACTGGAACAGGGTCCCCCATATGCCACAACCAACGGCAACTCTGCAGCCAAGGAACTACATCACTGAATCACCAGCTGCGCAGACAAGCCTGCACCCCTCCGCCACCCCAACAGACAATGCCCCCTGAAGGCTACCTGGTTCACCACGGACCTCCAGGAAGCTAGATGCTCCAGCAGACATCTCAAAAAATGATGGTGAACTAGTAAAACCACTGAAGACCAGACCACCTACTAGAATGCCATTACAGAATTCCACCAACTCATAAGACCTACCAAGAGGACCTTCATCCGGAACAAAATCCTCACCAATGCCAGCAAATCAAAGAAACTGCTCAACATCATCCAGCAGTTCACCAAACTCGTCAACAAAGCCATGGATGTCACACCTTCCCAGGACCTCTGCAAGAAGCTCAGCTCCTACTTCTACCTGAAAATCAAGGCCCTCGACGAAAGCTTAAGCGAAGAGACTGCTATCACCACCTGGACTCCGGTCCCCACCAAAGATACCACCATGACCATGAAGAGCACCCACTCAGGAGCCCCCACGGCCCCTGCCAGCTGCACATCTTCCACAGAGCCTTTTCAACCATGGCATCCGAGCTGCGCTATCAACGCCACCTTTAAACATGGGTAACTTGTTCACTTTGCTACTGGATTTTACCTAGCTTGGCTGATGAATGGTGTTACCCAGAAAACGGTCTCAGTGATGTCACTGACCATGTCATGAATGATGTAATATGTGACATCATCAGCAGTGGATTGCGGGTGCGCGATATATAGTTAGCGCTTATAGTTAGCTAACTATATATGGAATTTCAATGGTTTTATGCGAGTAAAATAAGGTTTTGTAAATGCTAATTCCTAACTATATATGGCCTATAACCTATGGTTTTTTCATTGAATTTTCAAGGTTTTGTAAATGCAAATTCCTAACTATATATCCACTATAACCTATGGTTTTTTCTGTGAATTTCATTGGTTTTTTAATAGCAAATATGAAAAGCTTTAAAATGTCAAGTACGTGATAGATAAAAACATTTTCGTATTTATGCACGCTGATGTGCTTTGAACGCTGCCCCCCCCCCCTCCCCTCTTTTGCCTTAGTAGTACTCTCTCTTTGCAGATACTGAAGGGTAGTTAACGCAGGCCTTTACCCCCGTTGTAATCCGTCGTGCCTCCTTGTCTCTCCATTTGATTGATAGTTGTCCAAGCATTTACTGTTTTAGAATTGGTTCTCTTTGGATCATTCTCTATTTACAAACAAGCACAAAGTCGCAATACTCTGTTTAGTCTTTGCAGATAGTTAAAAATCGTGTAAAAAAATAAAAGTAATCGAGCAAAATCAGTAGGCCAACTAATTGGATCTCTTTTTGACCTCGCTAAAATAGAAATATTAGGAACAACCCTTCTTGAGAAATACGAAAATAGTGAGATGAACTGAGCTCCACACCATGAGGGCTGCAAGACAGCTCGGCTCCATCACCCATCCCGCACAAAATAATGACAAACCCTATGCAAATATTAAAAATATAGACAACACACCAGCAAAGAAACAGGGTAAAACATTTTATTAAAAAACTATTTACATAACGTTGGTTTATAAGATGATGTCAGTAGTGGACCGATGTGTGAATAGATCGAAAACAGCACAAGGCTCCAAGATCCGGATAGCAAGCTCCTGGATGTTGGGTGCCATAGTTTAGAGTTCTGAATTTCAGCCTTTTTCAATGCCTGTGCTTTGTTGAATCAAAATGGCGGCTTGACACAAAGCTGACTCAAGCGTTGTTACTGATGCTATGCAGACCAAAACTGGTTTTCAGTTTGTACATTTTTCTAGATTTTTCAATCCAAGTTTGGTTGACTTTGTAGAACGATGGCTTCAGATTTTCAACATACGGTGTGGTGGCGCTGACTGGGAGGGGGCGCTTCGCTCCTGCCCCCTCCCCAAGTAAGATTTTCATACGTGAAAGTACGTTAATGGTTTTGGTCCCTGAGATGCTTCGATGTCACTACCATTCTCAAATAGCATAAGTTCTGGATGTTGGGTGCCATAGTTAAGAGTTCTGAGCAGCGCTTGTAACACTGTCTGAAGCTTATTTCCACCTACTGCAGCTTCACTATTCTCAAAGTAAGTGAGTGTCGTTTGTGGACCTGACTGCATTAGAAAACAATGTGATATGTTACCTTCCTAAACAGCTTGACGGAGGCCCCTGAGGGGCGGTGTGATGGCCATGGACTCGGAGAAGACGCTTGGCTCCGACACCCTCCCCAAGTCTTATAGCACTGGTGTAGCCTGAGATCGCCCCCGACATAGGCGGCCGGCTCCCGGGGTCCGGCGGAACTTTTTGCCTTTTGATGACTCTTCAATTCTGGACCTTGTCCCACAATCCGTTTGACCTGAAGACAAGCTGTAGTGGGGCGCCCCTTTATCGTTTTAGTTGCCATTCCGCCCGCTTTTGCTACACTGTGCCTCTTCCGCCATTCAGCTGTTTTCCGCCCGCTCTTGCGACTACAGCGTCTCGCTCACCATGTAGTTGAGATGCGCCCGCTCTTGCGGTGCAGCGATAGGCGGCTGCCACAGGACTCTCAAAATGGCGGCCGGCTCTTCGGTTTTGGGCCTGGTCCACTAAAATGGCCCTGGGACACCTTGGAACTCGGACGCTTGTCTGCTAGGGCTTGGGTCCCATTCTCGAAAAGCGTCCCCTCAGCCGTGAAGATTCTACAAAAGTCTTGGGGGCCTCCGACTCCCGCAGGCTTCTGGTGGGGAGCGGCTGCCATGATTGCTCGTGGAATGGCCACGACGGAGCTACGAGATGGTAGTGGTCTCATGCTGACGCCAGCTTTAGTCTGAAACATCCAGAAACACTGTAGACTACCAATTCGATCAGTTCCGGTAGCGCCCCAACATGACCCGGAAGAGAAGAACTTGCCCTCCCCTCTTTGACTGATGGTTCTTGTTGCCTGTCCCCTCTGTTGTCATTTAACAGAACTTTTTGGACTGCTGAAAGGGGTTGTGTTCTGAACGCTGGTTGGTGGAGACATTTAGACTATATTCTTGACCTACGTTGTCGCGTAATGCGTTTTATGACACGCCGCGTTAGCGCACCCGGAAGTGATCCGAGGCGCGGCGCGCAGCGCGTAACGTAAGCATAACAGGTCATGTGACTTGTTAATAAAACTTTTCATTGGTTCATTTTACTTTTGTTAATTTAATGATGAAAAGCTTGGTCATATGACCTAAAAATTACGCTTTTTATTATTTTCGAACAATATTTTTTTTTCAAACATATGTTATAATATTCCAGGCTAATGTACTTTCCCGGAAAATTTACAACTGTCTTGCAAGTAAAATATATTCCTTTTTCGAGAAAAAGGGCGTTTCTTCCTTCCATGACGGAGCCGTTGAGTAAAAGAGATTCGGCCTGCTGTCTTAGTCGCCGATACGCCTGATTATCAGATTCTTATCGATCACTTTATGTTGCAGACATGAAAAACACAACTGCCCTTGACCATTTATCTTTACTGCGTTCCTACATATTATACCTTTTATCCGTCATGTAATTGGACTGCTTTATTTCACTTGCCTTTTACTGATTCGAAAACAGTCACTAAAAGTAAAAACTTTACAAATGAAAATACTACTACCGTGTTTTGTTTTAAAAACCTTTATTGTGAAAATGTCAGTATACAAATACGGGCCTATAACCACGTGGGCCGGCCACGGAGCAAACTGAAATCGTATATGATGAGGAGACATTTACACTGTAGAAGAACGTAACGAGCGGGCCATTAGGTGACAAGAACAAAGGTGTCTAACAGTTGCGGAATCGGTGGACGTACATTTTGTAATTAAAATACGACAGGGCCACTTACAATAACATTTTCTAGATATACATTTGCGGGCAAAGAGTTACGAGTCCCATTTATACCGGCGCCATTTTGGGCGAGGCCGGGCAGGTCCAAGATATAGTCAAAATGTCTCCACCAACCATCGGCCAGACCAGAACCCCTTTCGGCCCTTTATGCTACAAGATGGTGTCTTCCATTCAGAAAATATTGGTGGCAGCATTTTGAAAGGAAACAGAAACAGCCGTTCTCCTAGTGAGTTTCACATTGTTACATTTAGGAAGAATGTTGAAGAGTAGTATGTGGAAAATCTGAAGCCATTTTTCTACAAACTCTCAATCAGACTTGGATGGAAAAAAAAAACCTGAAGAATGTACAAACTGAAAACCAATTTTTGTCTGTATAGCACCAACAGTAACGCTTGAGTCAGCTTTGTGTCAAGCCGCCATTTTCATTCAATCAATAGCGTCCCCCTGCACACATTCAGGGACCTGGTCGTGTCTTCAGATGAAACGCATTGTAGGAAAAGAAGCAGAAAGGAAAAGGAAAAAAGTTCCGCCGGACCTAGTGAAGCTGCAGCAGGTGCAAATAAGCTTCAGACAGTCTTACAAGCACTGCTCAGAACTCTCAACTGAGGCACTCAACATCCAGGACTTGCCATTCGGATCTTGGCGCCTTGTATTTTTGTTTTGTTTTTGATGGAGGGGAAACAACAAAAAACAGACATTGAAAAAGGCTCAACAGTGCAGGGCGCCTTGTGCTGGTTCCGACCTATTCACACATCGGTCCGCTACTGACATCACCTCATAAACCAACGGGGCACCCCACGCCGACTTTCGGCGCAGCATTGTAGGATGGCCACACCAGTGCGGCAATTTGCTGGACACCACCTCGGTGCCATCCAGATCTCGGCGCGTTCATTCAATCAATAGCGTCCCCCTGCACACATTCAGGGACCTGGTCGTGTCTTCAGAAGAAACGCATTGTAGGAAAAGAAGCAGAAAGGAAAAGGCAAAAAGTTCCGCCGGACCTAGTGAAGCTGCAGCAGGTGCAAATAAGCTTCAGACAGTCCTACAAGCACTGCTCAGAAATCTCAACTGAGGCACTCAACATCCAGGACTTGCCATTCGGATCTTGGCGCCTTGTGCTGGTTCCGACCTATTCACACATCAGTCCACTACTGACATCACCTCATAAGCCAACGGGGCACCCCACGCCGACTTCCGGCGCAGCATTGTAGGATGGCCACACCAGTGCAGCCACTTGCTGGACACCACCTCGGTGCCATCCGGATCTCGGCGCGTTCGAGTCACTGTACCGCAACAGTGACCGCAATTCAGCTGAACACGCCGTCTTTCGGCGCAGCATTGTAGGATGGCCACACCAGTACGGCAATTTGCTGGACACCACCTCGGCGCCATCCGGATCTCGGCGCGTTCGAGTCACTGTACCGCAACAGTGACCGCAACTCAGCTGGACACGCCGTCTTTCGGCGCAGCATTGTAGGATGGCCACACCAGTGCGGCAATTTGCTGGACACCACCTCGGTGCCATCCGGATCTCGGCGCGTTGTGCTGCCTTCGGCCTATTCGCACATCGGTCCGCTACTGACGCCGCCTCACGTGCCAACGGATTTTCTACGCTTTTTGTAGCCCTATGTCGCATAACAGGTCATGTGACTTGTTTATAAAACTTTTCATTGGTTCATTTTACTTTTGGTTTCCTAAAGATGGAAGGCTTGGTCATATGACCTAAAAATAACACTTTTCATTGGTTTAGAACATTTTTTTTTCCCAAACGATGAAAGCCCCACCTTGTTTCTGGATCATTCAGACTGAAGCTGGCGTCAGCATGAGAGCACCACCATCTCGTGGCTCCGTCGCGGTCATTCCGCGAGCAATCATGGCAGCCGCTCCCCACCGGAAGCCTGCGGGAGTCGGGGGCCCCCAAGACTTTTATACAATCTTCACGGCTGAGGGGACGCTTTTCGAGAATGGAGCCCAAGCCCTAGCAGGCAAGCGTCCGAGTTCCAAAGTGTCCCAGGGCCATTTCAGTGGACCAGGCCCAAAACCGAGGAGCCGTCCGCCATTTTAAGAGCCATGTGGCAGCCGCCTATCGCTGCACTGCAAGAGTGGGAGCAACTCAACAACATGGTGAGCGAGACGCTGTGGCCGCAAGAGCGAGCGCAACTCAGCTAGATGGCCGCCACCTGGGGAGGCCCGTTCACGCCGGCTCCCCCACGCCCCCCCCCGGGCCGCCGCACGCCAATTTTCGGAGCAGCATTGTAGGATACCAAAACCAGTGCGGCAGTTTACTGGACATCACCTGGGTGCCTGTCGTACATGTTGTGTCAGCCATGTGACACTGGACACAGACCGCTACTGACGAGGCCTCCCCCCGCACCACCCGGGACGCCCCACGCTGTTTTTCTGTGCTGCATTGTAGGATCCCTAAACCAGTGCGGCACCCAGGCGACATCACCTGGGTGCCGTCCAGAACTCTGCACGTTGTGCTGCCTTGGGACTATTCGCACAACAGACCGCTACTGACGAGGCCTCCCCCCGCCCCACCCGGGACGCCCCACGCCAATTTTCGGAGCAGCATTGTAGGATCCCTAAACCAGTGCGGCACCCAGGCGACATCACCTGGGTGCCGTCCAGAACTCTGCACGTTGTGCTGCCTTGGGACTATTCGCACAAAAGACAGCTTCTAACCATTGTTGCTTTTTGTGTTGAGAAATGTTTAAATGTTTTTAGTTTTTGTTCCGTTTGTTAAAGTTAGTAGTTAATAAAGTTTTATAACCTTACTTTGTTGGAGTGTTATCTATTTTTTTTAAAACGGGTGAATGGGGCCTTGATTCGGGTTATTGTCATGTGTGGGCTTTGGAAGTGTGCTGCTGCAGGATCGGACATTTCAAACTCAAATGCACGTTCTTTTTCTTACCTTTCCGAAGCATGGAGCGCAATAGCAGGCAGAGAAAGGGTGATGCACGTGTTGAACACTACCTGACCTGGCAAGTTGCTGGCAGTGCCCCCCCGCCCGCTCCTGAAAGAGGGCACACACACACCGCCGCCCCGAGTACTTCACAAATCTTTAAAAGACCATGCGCTTGTTCATGAGGCTTAAATAGTTTATCACCTCTTCTAGAACCCCTACATCGACCCTCTGACGTTTCATGGAAAAATTACCATGTAACACAATACCAAGCCCTGTCAGCTGAAACCCCCAAGGAATCGTGGGGCATATTATCAAGGGGGTTTATCTCCGCTTTTTTGGCTTTAAAAACCATGAAAGCGGAGATAAAATTATTTCCCTATTATCAAGCTGTCGCTAACACCAGTTAGTGACAGCTAAAAGGAGATAGCGACCATCTTGGGCCCCGCTTTGCATGTCAGTGATACTTATCACTAATGACATGCAAAGTGGCGTGCCAAGATGTTAGCGACTGGAAACAGTCCCTAACATCGCTACCTTCTATTACTAACTTTTGGAGATATTCGCGCTAAGCGCGAATATCTCCAAAATCTAACACCTGCCCTGAGCAGTTCTTAGCCATGTTATCCAATGGGAGGTGGATAACATGGCTAAGAGCATTAGGTCGATAATACATGAATATCGCTGACTTTTCTGCGATAATAGCAAGGTTTATCTGCGATAAAAATCGCCGATGTGCGGCGATAATTTTTGTCTCTAAACAAGTTATAGACAAAAATTATCGCTAGTTGTTCGTAATATGCCCCCGGGTTTTTGCTTGCAGAAATCGGGAGGCGGGAGACTAGCACTGAAATCAGTACTCACACGCCTGAATCAGGAGGATTGGCATGTCTGAATTCTCTACAGCTGGGGCCATAAACTACATCCGCAGGGTTAGGTGATAGCCTGGAACCAGCCTGGCATCTAAAATGGCTGCCGTGCACGACAAAATTGTGGCATTCGAAAAAAGGCAAGATGGCGCAGCCGCTGGAAGAGATATATCAACATATATCAGCCTCCTCAGCCACCCTCAGGAAACATAGGGGATTAGGATATGTCTCCCGCACCCCCTTATACCTAGTACTTTAATTAACGAAGCACAAAATGGCGAATTCCCGTTTCGCTACCAGTTTGCGGCCCAGTTGGCGGCCCGTGAAGCGCTTCTACCGTGAAAAATCATTTTTTTTTTATTTTCCCCACGGGACCCTTTAATAACCCCAACAACATTCCTAGGGGGTCAAGAGGGGGATACCTTGCCCCCTTTCATTAAATTCCCCCTTAGTTTTTCACCTTTTCTTCTCTCTCGATCCTACCGAGAGACAAGATGGCGGCCGCTCCGGACTGTCACGCAGCAAAAAAAAAAAAAAAGCTCACGCACAGCCGCTGGAAGAGATGTATCAACATATATCAGCCTCCTCACCCACCCTCAGGAAACATAGGGGATTAGGATACGTCTCCCGCACCCACTTATAACTAGTAATTTAATTTACGAAGCACAAAATGGCGAATTCCCGTTTCGCTACCAGTTCGCGGCCGCGCTTCTACCGTGAAAAATCATTTTTTTTTATTTTCCCCACGGGACCCTTTAATAACCCCAACAACATTCCTAGGGGGTCAAGAGGGGGATACCTTGCCCCCTTTCATTAAATTCCCCCTTCGTTTTCCACCTCTTCTTCTCTCTCGATCCTACCGAGAGACAAGATGGCGTCCGCTCCGGACTGTTTAGAATGTTGACAGACACCGGAGAGCCAATCAGCTTTCTGCGCGCAAAGTTCCGATAAGCGAAAAGTAAGCGGACCGGATCGCTGCCCAGAGCGCTGTTACAGATATATATCTTGGTTTGAACGTTAATTTCTCAAAAACTACTGGAGCACATATATTGAGACCTAGCAAAGGCACATCGGGCTAACAGTCCCTACAATTTTGCCAAGTTTCGTGCAAATCCATTCAGCCGTTCGAGCTAAAAGTGAGTCCAACCGCCCTATGGAAAACTCAATGCAAAAAACGCGTTTTGGGACCCCCCTTTTTTCTCAGCCCCCCCTTGACGAAACCCCACCAAATTTTCAGGGGCTGCTCAGAAACAAAATGTGCCATTTTCCTGAAAATTTCAGCCGATTCCGTCCACAAACGCCAAAGTTATTAGACATAGAATTTTCAAAAGTCCCATAGGGAAAAAATTCTAACTATATATACCTACTGGCGATAGCCAGTAGGTAATATATATATATATATATATATATATATATATATATATATATATATATATATATATATATATATATATATATATATATATATATATATATATATATATATATATATATATATATATATATATATATATATATATATATATATATATATATATATATGGTTTTGTGTGAGTAAATTAAGGTTTTGTAAATGCTAATTCCTAACTATATATGGTCTATAACCTATGGTTTTTTCAGTGAATATATATATATATATATATACTAAATCCTTCATCCAGACACTTATACATCCACTCATTCTTCAATATGTAAGACATATTTTAACTTTACAGAAACATACAAACACTGGATGATGTCATCAATGATGTCATCAGTGATGTCACTGACCATGTCATGAATGATGTAATATGTGACATCATCAGCAGTGGATTGCGGGTGCGCGATATTTAATTATTGCAACTAACTATATATGCGAATTTCTATGGTTTTGTGTGAGTAAATTAAGGTTTTGTAAATGCTAATTCCTAACTATATATGGTCTATAACCTATGGTTTTTTCAGTGAATATATATATATATTCACTGAAAAAACCATAGGTTATAGACCATATATAGTTAGGAATTAGCATTTACAAAACCTTAATTTACTCACACAAAACCATAGAAATTCGCATATATAGTTAGTTGCAATAATTCAGTGAATATATATATATATTCACTGAAAAAACCATAGGTTATAGACCATATATAGTTAGGAATTAGCATTTACAAAACCTTAATTTACTCACACAAAACCATAGAAATTCGCATATATAGTTAGTTGCAATAATTAAATATCGCGCACCCGCAATCCACTGCTGATGATGTCACATATTACATCATTCATGACATGGTCAGTGACATCACTGATGACATCATTGATGACATCATCCAGTGTTTGTATGTTTCTGTAAAGTTAAAATATGTCTTACATATTGAAGAATGAGTGGATGTATAAGTGTCTGGATGAAGGATTTAGTAGGTGCATGACTGACTGTATGAGAGAGTGATTAAATGTGTTTCACTGAGTGCATGGGTTAGTGACTAAACTGTCTTAATTTGTGCATCATTATGTCTGTTGTTCTGTAAAATGCTGCATGTGTCAATCAGTAGCTATATGAGTAACTATATGGGTTATTCATTGGTTGCCCAAGTATTTATATGGGAGACTGAGTATGTGTGTGGGTGGCTGGGAGGTGTATGACTCTGTGCATAGATGTGTGAGCAGTTGATTCACTAGATGTATGGGTTCAAGCGTGCATGTGGAAACAGCTGTATGGGCAGTTGACTGTGTGCATGAGTGTATTTGTGAGTGAATGGATATCTCAGTGCTACATGTCAAAGTAAGTACATATGTAAAACACAGTACTTGTGAGAGTTGACATATATAAATAACTGAGCATAAGAGCCAGTGAATGTGAGAGTGGCTTTATGAATCATTTTGAACTTGTATCAGAGATTGTATAAGAGAGTAAATATGTGTTAGAATATGTTTGAATTAGTAAGGTGTGTATAACTGTATAGTTGAGGAAATGGAGGAGTGATTGATTCTTTACATGACTGACTAGATGTGTGAGTAACTCCATGGATGAGTGACAATCTGTGAGTGTCTGTTTACACTGATTGTATCTAAGGTTATATTAGAGTCTGAAGAGGTTCATCGTATTATCACATGAATGATATTATCAGTGATGTGATCAGCAATGTCAAATGAGATGTCATCAGTGATGTCATCAGTGATGTCATCAGTGATGTCACTGACCATGTCATGAATGATGTAATATGTGACATCATCAGCAGTGGATTGCGGGTGCGCGATATATAGTTATTGCAACTAACTATATATGCAAATTTCTATGGTTTTGTGCGAGTAAATTAAGGTTTTGTAAATGCTAATTCCTAACTATATATGGTCTATAACCTATGGTTTTTTCAGTGAATTTCAATGGTTTTTTATTAGCAAATATCAGAAAGCTGTAAAATGTCAAGTACGTGGTAGGTAAAAACATTTTCGTATTAATGCACGCTGATGTGCTTTGAACGCTGCCCCCCTCCATTCCTCTTTTCTTTTAGGAGTATTCTCTCTTTGCAGATAGTGAAGGGTAGGTAACGTAAGCCTTTGCCCCCATTGTAACCCGTCATGCCTGCTTCCCTCTACATTTGATTGATTGTTATCCAAGCATTTACTGTTTTAGAATTGGGTGCTCTCATGCTGACGCCAGCTTCAATCTGAAACATCCAGAAACACTGTAGACTACCAATTCAATCAGTTCCAGTGGAGCCCCAACGTGACCCGGTAGAGAAGAACTTGCCCTCCCCTCTTTGACTGATTGTTCTTGTTGCCTGTCCCTTCTCTTGTCATTTAACAGAACTTTTTGGACTGCTGAAAGGGGTTGCATTCCGACCGCTGGTTGGTGGAGACATTTTGACTATATTCTGGACCTGCGTTGTCGCGTAATGCGTCATATGACGCGCCGTGTTAGCG
The DNA here is from genome assembly GCF_964263255.1 of Lissotriton vulgaris. NCBI lineage: Eukaryota > Metazoa > Chordata > Amphibia > Caudata > Salamandridae > Lissotriton > Lissotriton vulgaris. The sequence goes on along the minus strand of NW_028254213.1, from coordinate 183,978 downwards.
CACCCGGAAGTGCTCCGATGCACAAGGCGCAGCTTCCCGGAAACGATCCAGAGCGCGGCACGCAGCGCGTAACGTAAGCATAACAGGTCATGTGACTTGTTAATAAAACTTTTCATTGGTTCATTTTACTTTTGTTATTCTAATGATGAAAGGCTTGGTTATATGACCTAAAAATAACGCTTTTCATTGCTTTCGAACATTTTTTTTTCCCCAAATGATGAAAGCCCCACTTTTTTTTCTCACTCTGACTTGTAAAGCAAAGGACCCAGATGCATTTACAGTTTATCACTTACAATGTTCCAGGCTAATGTATTTTCCCGGGAAATTTACAACTGTCCTGCAAGTAAAATATTCCTTTTTCGAGAAAAAGGGCGTTTCTTCGTCCCATGAGGGAGCCGTTGAGCAAAAGAGGCTCGGCCTGCTGTCTTAGTCGCTGATAGGCATGAATATCAGATTCTTATCGATCACTTTATGTTGCAGGAGAAGAAAACACAACAGCCCTTGACCAATTTTCTTTATTGCATTCCTGCGTATTATACCTTTTAACAGTCATGTAATTGGACTGCTTTATTTCACTTGCCTTTTACTGATTCGAAAACAGTGGCTATTATTCAAAACTTTACCAATGTAGGTACTACTACCATGTTTTTTTTTAAAAAACATTTATTGTGAAAATGTCAGTATACAAATACGGGCCTATAACCACGTGAGCCGGCCACGGAGCAAACTGGAATCGTATATGATGAGGGCACATTTACACTGTAGAAGAACGTAACGGGCGTTCGGCCTATTCGCACATCGGGCCGCTACTGACGCTGCCTCATGGGCCAACGGGTTTTGTATGCTTTTTATAACCCAAAGCCGCATAACAGGTCATGTGACTTGTTTATAAAACTTTTCATTGGTTCATTTTACTTTTGGTTTCCTAATGATGGAAGGCTTGATCATATGACCTAAAAATAACACTTTACATTTTTTTTTCCCAAACGATGAAAGACCCACCTTTTTTTTTCTCACTCGGCAATCAAAAAAGGTTCCGTTAGATGACAACAGAGGGGACAGGCAACAAGAACCATCACTCAAAAAAGGGGAGGGCAAGTTCTTCTCTACCGGGTCACATTGGGGCTCCACCGGAACTGATCGAATTGGTAGTCTACAGTGTTTCTGGATGTTTCAGACTGAAGCTGGCGTCAGCATGAGAGCACCACCATCTCATAGCTCCGTCGTAGCCATTCCGCAAGCAATCATAGCAGCCGCTCCCCACCGGAAGCCTGCGGGAGTCGGGGGCCCCCAAGACTTTTGTAGAATCTTCAAGGCTGAGGGGACGCTTTCGAGAATGGAGCCCAAGCCCTAGCAGACAAGCGTCCGAGTTCCAAGGTGTCCCAGGGCCATTTTAGTGGACCAGGCCCAAATCCGAAGAGCCGGCCGCCATTTTAAGAGTCCTGTGGCAGCTGCCTATCGCTGCACCGCGAGAGTGGGAGCAACTCAACTACATGGTGAGCGAGACGCTGTAGCTGCAAGAGCGGGCGGTAAACAGCTGAATGGCGGAAGAGGCACAGTGTAGCAAAAGCGGGCGGAATGGCAACTGAAACGGTAAAGGGGCACCCCACTACAGCAGACGAGCCTCCACCTGGGGAGGCCCATTGACGCCACCTTCCCCCCCCTCCCGGGGCACCCCACGCCGTTTTTCGGAACAGTATTGTAGGATACCAAAACCAGTGCGGCAACTTTCTGGACATGACCTGGGTGCCGTCCAGATCTCAGCGCGTTCTGCTGCCTTGGGACTATTTGCACAACAGACCGCTACTGACGAGGCACAGTGCAGCAAAAGCGGGCGGAAAGCCGCTGAATGGCAAGTGAAACGCTAGAACAACGCTAGAATAACATCTGGAATAATTGTCGCTCAGATGAACAACACACAAAACTCTGTAGTGTCTGAGGAAAGTAAAACAGAAGGGCACTGTAGTTTCAGACACACTTAACACTAATGACTTAACAAAGATATCGGCTGTCTATGAAGCAGCTGTCATGTTCACAGAATTGACAAAGAAGTGTGCAGACACCAATGCTATTAAGAAACACAAGGAAATCTATAAACTATAGTTGGTCACCATGGGGTTTAAAGAAGGGATGGTTCTTCACCTGGGTGCCGTCCAGAACTCAGCACGTTGTGCTGCCTTGGAACTATTCGCACAACAGACCGCTACTGACCATTGTTGCTTCTGTTTTAATAAAAAAAATTTAAGGTGTTTACTGTTTTTGTTGCGATGTATATATTTATACGTTATTAAAGTGTTATAATCCTACTACTTTGTGGGAGTGCTATATATTTTTAATGTGACACATAATTGTGAAGACTTTGATGTACAAAATGGCATCCCTGGAATCTTCCGCTTCAGGCTCGGTCCCACACACCCTTACAGTGAGAATCCCCTCCCCCATCACAATACAGGATCGTTATCAGATAGTAGGAACGCGTGTGGTGTGACGGATCTCATGGGGTGGGGGCCTTGATCTACTGTAACTCTTCTGAAGAGGGGTGATTCTTTACAATTGGGGCCATAAACTACATCCGCAGGGCTAGGTGATAGCCTGGGACCGGCCTGGACAATCGGACACAGAGGAAGAGGAGTGTCAGAAGGTGCGGTAGTGAATAGGGTGAAAGGGTGGTGTCGGGCGGGCACAGGGTGTGATTCTCAGGGAAGAGCAGCGCAGATGGGGGAGGTTTATGGCCCATGCATAAGACAGAGAGCGGGGGTGACCAGTGCGTGGGGGAGATGCTTGAGAGAGTGGGGAGCCATGCTGAGGATCGGTGGTGTTCAGAGAGTGGGTCTGGTCAAGGCATCTAAAATGGCTGCCGTGCACTACAAAAGTGTGGCATTGGAAAAAAAGCAAGATGGCGCAGACAATGTTTATCAATACGAATTAATTTATAACAATTATTTTTAACAATATATTTACTCGCAGTGTCAAAATGGCGGTCAACACTTCCTGATTTCCTTCGAATCGAACGTTAACAGACGTCACGATCGGCGTCGTGCAGAGAGTGGGTCTGGTCAAGGCATCTAAAATGGCTACCGTGCACGACAAAAGTGTGGCATTGGAAAAAAAGCAAGATGGCGCAGACAATGTTTATCAATACGGATTAATTTATAACAATTATTTTTAACAATATATTTACTCGCAGTGTCAGAATGGCGGTCAACACTTCCTGATTTCCTTCGAATCGAACGTTAACAGACGTCACGCAGCAAAAAAAAAAAAAAACGCTCACGCGCAGCCGCTGGAAGACAAGTATCAACATATATGAGCATCCTCAGCCACCCTCAGAAAACATAGGGGGTCAGAATACGTCTCCCGTACCCCCTTATACCCATTTCTCACATTGTTTTTCCTCCATCTTGTAATGTAATTAAAACGAAACACAAAATGGCGAATTCCCGTTTTGCGACCCGGTTCCCGAACCGGGAAGCGCTTCTTCCGCAAAAATTCACATTTTTTTTATTTGCCCCACGGTACCCTTTAATAACCCCAACATCATTCCTAGGGGGTCAAGAAGGGTCTACCTTGCCCCCTTTCATCAAATTCGCCCTTCATTTTTCTCCTCTTCTTGTCTCTCGATCCTACCGAGAGACAAGATGGCGGCCGCACCGGACTGTTTAGAATGTTGACAGACGCCGGAGAGCCAATCAGCTTCGCTTCGCAAAGCTCCGTTAGGCGAAAAGTTCGCGAACCGGAGCGCTACCTGGGACGCTGTCACAGATATATCTGTTTTTTAAAACGTTAATTTCTCAAAATCCACTGGAGCACATATATTGAGACCCAGCAAAGGCACATCGGGCTAACAGTCCCTACAATTTTGCCAAGTTTCGTGCAAATCCATTCAGCCGTTCGAGCTAAAAGTGAGGCTAAACGCCCTATGGAAAAATGAATGGGAAAAACGACCCCCCTTTTTTCTCGGCCCCCCCTTGACGAAAACCCCCCAAATTTTCATATGGCTGAGATACCCGCCACCCCCTCTCAACACAATCCCCAAAGGAGGGAAACAGGAAACAGTTCTTGAAGTTTTTGGAAGAGGGAGGGAGTGACCCTCCCGGCCGTATTTATTAAAACAAAATTAAAACATTAAATCAACAGTTTCATATTATGTACAATTTCATTACCACATTGCGATGTTTGGCTAACCTTAACAGATTCTCTAATACAGAGGTTCTCCTAGCCGAACTAACATCCTACAAACATTTACTTGAAATTATGAAATTGTACATCCTAACGTTTAAGGGCCAACGGCAAGGTCGTAACCGGTGTCAAGAACCCTAACCAGAAATACCCCCCCCCACTTGTGAGGGGCGACAGCACTGAGGCGTACCTCCAGTGCAACTACCAATTTCCCTTTGACTTGACGGGGGCACCAATAAAACTCGACGCCACTTAAAGGTCGTTCGAGGACTCGTGTGAGGTATCTAGAAGGTAGCGTAGACCCCCCCCCAAACCCCGCACAACTTACCACATCTGCCGTCGCAGACGTCACTGGCCCCGGGAAAATTCCCCAGGAGGGGGCTGTAACCCCTCCTACACAGGAAGGGGCCTTGACCGCCTTTCCTTTTCTTTCGGCGACCCATCCTTAGAAGGGACCGCCTCCCCGTTGAGGGGCCAATGGCCACCTCTCCCGAGCGCTCCCATCCGTGTTGGGTGACGCCCACTCATAGGGATCTTCCAATTAGTGCTCACCGATCATGACCTTACCGCCCGACCAAAATAAATACGACAATGCTAACTAACCTATTAACTAAAAATACATTGGCTACTACGACCGTATTAAAAGCATGCTTATAAATGAACACTAAAGCCGAATTTCTTTAATCATCAAACATAAATGACATAGACCATTCTTTATTACACACTCAAGATCAACACGATAATACCACAACCTGTAAACGAAATTAGAGTTATCCATCAACTTTTATTCAAAACAACTGGCTGTCTTCAGGGGCTGGTGGGTGGGTCAAAATTGGCTCTTCGTTCCGTCTCGAGCTCACGTGCAGCGAGGAGGTGCAGCTTCAGAGCACAGGAACAATAGGATGCCTTCTGGTCTTGCGTCCCCTTTTATCCGTCTTCAGGGCGGGCGTAAACCCGCCCCTGCCTGCCCCGAGGGCGTGGCCAGCCGCGTCAGTGTCTAGGCCAGCCCACTCTAGGGCGGGAAAAAGCGCGCCCCGGCTACGCCGCTTCGGGCATACCAGCCGAGACACGCTTCCCGCCCAAGATGGCTTCCCGGGGGGATCGTGGTACTCTGCCATACGTGCGGGGGGACCGAGTGGTCGCCCCTTTCCATATGGCTGAGATACCCGCCACCCCCTCTCAAAAAAATCCCCAAAGGAGGGAAACAGGAAACAGTTCTTGAAGTTTTTGGAAGAGGGAGGGAGTGACCCTCCCGGCCGTATTTATTAAAACAAAATTAAAACATTAAATCAACAGTTTCATATTATGTACAATTTCATTACCACATTGCGATGTTTGGCTAACCTTAACAGATTCTCTAATACAGAGGTTCTCCTAGCCGAACTAACATCCTACAAACATTTACTTGAAATTATGAAATTGTACATCCTAACGTTTAAGGGCCAACGGCAAGGTCGTAACCGGTGTCAAGATCCCTAACCAGAAATACCCCCCCCACTTGTGAGGGGCGACAGCACTGAGGCGTACCTCCAGTGCAACTACCAATTTCCCTTTGACTTGACGGGGGCACCAATAAAACTCGACGCCACTTAAAGGTCGTTCGAGGACTCGTGTGAGGTATCTAGAAGGTAGCGTAGACCCCCCCCAAACCCCGCACAACTTACCACATCTGCCGTCGCAGACGTCACTGGCCCCCGGAAATTCCCCAGGAGGGGGCTGTAACCCCTCCTACACAGGAAGGGGCCTTGACCGCCTTTCCTTTTCTTTCGGCGACCCATCCTTAGAAGGGACCGCCTCCCCGTTGAGGGGCCAATGGCCACCTCTCCCGAGCGCTCCCATCCGTGTTGGGTGACGCCCACTCATAGGGATCTTCCAATTAGTGCTCACCGATCATGACCTTACCGCCACAGGCCGGATAGTTGACCGGCTATCCGGACCCCCCACAAAGCTCCTACCTAAAGGTCATGTTTTAACGTTTTTAACCATGCTAAGAAGTCTCCTATGAGTAACTCATTCCCTACCCGAGACAAATGCACACCATCCCCCAAATACATACTGTCATCATTAATACAGCCATGCGAAATAGAATGCAATGTCCTGGAACGGAACAACCTACTCACTTTGTTATTAAGCTTTCTCACAGAGTGATTCAAAGCAGGAACAGAAATAGCCCCTCGCCACACCTTTCGTGGGATCATATGGGACCACGCAATTGTGCACCCCGGAACTCTCCTCGCCAACCAACTTACAGTGGAAAGCATTGCCTCCAGGAGAAGTCGTCTACCGGTGGTGACCAAATCATTGCCCCCTAGATGCACTATGACTATAGACGGCGGTGACCTCGTCCGCCCTAACAAACCCTCGAAAAATGCTTGAAACTGGTCAATACAGAGACCGCCTCTTCCGTAGAAGGACACACTGTACCCGTATTCCCCAGCTACGTGAATCATGTCACCTGCTTTGAATACGTCCGCGGCACGCCTCACGTATGAGTGGCCCACGACCCACACCTCCTTCTTCACAGCCGGTGATGTCTGACCGCTGGCCCGGTGTTGGGTCGACTGCATAGTCCGCCCCGCCTCGTAGGCTTGCGCAACTGAAAACCAAACAAAGACAAGAAGCGTGAGTACATCATTACAGCTTCACAACATGTGCAACCGCACATACCTCTTATAACACTTGGAGGACCAACGCCCCACTCGTTTCACTTGTTCAACATTAAGACCCCTAGTTGTAGCTTCCGTAGCAGCCCCTATCTGAAAGGAATGGGTCCCAAACTCGCCCGGGTTCAAGCCCGCAGCGGCAATTGACATCGCAAGCACCCGCTGAAACTGAAATTTCGTCAGTGGGGTGGCGTCCGTGTGTCTCAACAAGGTCCCCCCCCATGATGCCACCCTTCGTGCTAGGTAGTCTTCTAAACACTTTACCGGACACATGGAGGACCCGGGAATCCTGCGTATGATTATGCAGTCACCCATCCCATCTTGATCGGTCTTGGACCTGACAAAGGAGACAGTCATTGTCTCTCCTCTGATCTGAACGTGTTCCTGGCACAAACCCCCTGTCACATCCCGTTTGTTCCTTGCCACCAGTTCGCTTACCCGCATCGCTCCATGAAATGCCAGCGTAAAAGCGGCTCGGAACAACACCGTCTCAAACTGAGATGAACATGTGGCAGGGAGTGTGGCCAACAACTGGGCCAACCTATCCAAACCTATCGGGCGCCTCTCATCTACTCTGCGACCCTCAAGGCGTTGCCACCCACGCAGCGCTTTCTGTACCACGAAAGACGCTGTCGGGTCCTGGATACCATGAGCCCTGGCAACAAAGGAAATGGCAGCACGATGCCTCTGGGCCGTAGCCACCGATTTCCCAGCCCTACGTAAGGACATCAGAAAATTCACTACCCATTCCTCGTGGCCCCAAAGCCCCTCTCTATCAGTCCCCAAAAAGGCTAAATAGGACCGAAACGCCCCTTCATATGCCTTCCTTGTCCTTGGTGCTAGGCTCTCTCCCACGAGGTGACGAAGTTCGGGGCACCGAGAGACCAGAGAGCTTCGGGAAAGGGTGCCGGCTCTGGGTCCGCTGTGGGAAGGAAACCCGAGAAAGCCTGCATACGAAAACGAGACAGTGCATCAGCCGCCTGATTCATTACCCCCGGGACATGTTTTGCTCTGAATAGCACATTCAGTTGCATACACAGTAAAACAATTTCTTTGAGCAGTCTTAAAATCAGTTTACATCGTGCTGCCTGGCTATTGATGCACTCGACCACGGTCATATTGTCAGACCAAAATACCACAGAGTGATCTTTGAACCCTTCGGGCCAGGTTCTCAGGGCCACCAAAATGGGGAAAAGTTCCAGGAAAGCAATATTACTTGTCAGTCCATTGTCATGCCACCATGCCGGCCATCTTTGTGCCGACCATTTTGAGCCGAAGATGGCACCAAAACCTATGCTACCTGCCGAATCTGTCCATAGCCCAGCTCTTCAGAGGACACGGCCGGTTTGTTCCAGACGACTCGACCATTAAAATCCGCCAGAAATGCTAACCAAATGCGCATGTCCTGGCGGACCTCAGCCGATAGTCTCGTGCGATGATGACCCTCCTTTAGGCCGACCATAGCTTGGGCAATTGACCGGGAAAAGGGGCGGGCCATCGGTATAACCCTCAGGGCAAAATTCAACTGTCCCACCAACTGCTGTAATTGATGCAGCGTAACTTTAGATCCATTTATACACATTTGCAGGGCTGCCCTGAACTTCCCCACTTTGTCAGCTGGTAAACGAAAACAACCCTCACTGGAGTCTAACTCGATCCCCAGAAACTCGAGGCAAGTCGCAGGACCCACCGTCTTACCTGGTGCCAATGGCACACCAAACTGCTTCATTAACACACAAAATTCGGCCAAGGCCTGGCCACATTCGAGATCCCCGGCTGCCCCAAGGAACAGAAAGTCATCAAGGTAATGCATTACATGTTGGAAACCCGTCCTCTTTGTGAAGACCCATTGTAGAAAACTACTGAATTTCTCGAAATAGGCACAAGATATAGAGCACCCCATCGGCATACACCTATCCATGTAATAATGACCCTGAAACATGAAACCTAGGAGACGCTGGTCGTCTGGGTGTACCGGGAGCAATCGGAACGCTGACTCGATATCCGACTTCGCCATCAGCGCCCCGGGCCCCAGGCGATTCAAAATGGCTACGGCCTCATCGAAGGATGCGTACCGCACCGAACACACTTCTGGGTCTATTGCATCGTTTACAGAAAGACCACGTGGAGCTGATAAATTATGAATCAGTCGGAACTCACCCGGGTCCTTCTTGGGGACCACCCCTAAAGGAGAACAAACAAAACTCTGCACCGGGGGTACACTAAACGGGCCGGCAACCCGACCTCGAGTAACCTCTTTCCGGATCTTATCCTGTACCACGGTCGTATGCTGCAGGACCAAAAGTTGATTTTTACACTTCTCCACACCCTGAAAGTCCCCTACTGGGATGCGGAAACCATACGAAAACCCGTTCCGCAGCACCCCAGCAGAAGTACGATCCGGGTATTCACTGAGCCAGGGAATCATCGCCAAGGTATCAATCGGGGTAGGTAAAGGCGCCCCTCGGACTATGTTAGACCTGTTTGGCGCCTCCTCTACCCCCGTTATCACCCGTTTTGGCTCTGCACGTGGACTCAGGATGGGACGACCCGCACCCACTACATTCATGTTTAAATTTACACGATCCCTGGGGCCTAGTACATTTACCTCTGTTGAAATTCCAGCAGAACCCCCTTTTCCCTGTATTGCTGGCAGGTCTCGAGTAATCGTCGGTACCCGTACCTGATCGAAAGGGCGTCCCCGCATATTGGCGGGAGGATTCGCCAACACTACTCCCTACCAATGGCATTTTCAACATACCTGTCTCCTTCATTTTATCCCATGTCAAAGAATCGTAACAATCCCAGGTTAAGCTTTTATTATGCTCTTTAGCCTTTCTAAAAAGATTATCGTAGCAGAACCAATGGTTACCCTGGTGTGACGTCGAGTACCCCATGATTCGCGACTGATAGGTCGGCAACTCGGAAAGCAACTCGGGCCTACGTTCCCCTAAGATCGACGTAAAAATCCCCCATGCTTTGCCCCAATTGCCAATATTCTCATTCACTTTAAAGGCGGCCATTTTTGCGCGCCAAACACTCGGATGCATGAGGTCTTTCTGGCCCTTAACATGCTCCACCTCATAATGATCAACAAGCAACGAGAAGATGTTCACATATTCCCCCGCCCAAATCTTCTCTTTAATCGCCAAAGGCACATGTTGACCCAACCTTTCTCTACGAGAGGGTGCTGACTCATCCCTCGCAATCGGCAATGGCCGCTTACCTGCACCGGACGCTGCCTCTGCGGTCGTAATCGTCCCTTGTGGCTTGTCAACTACTGCAGCCGGCGCGGACACCTAGGCTGCATCCCGTTTCTCGCGCAATTGCTTCATCAGCGCCTGCGCGTCGACAGCCGTGGCGCCCTCACTACTTTCGCCCAACCACGCTGCAAGTTGTGCTGCCAGCTCGGGCGGCATATCTTCATTGGACACCGGGGTGACCACCACGGGAATCGGATTCCCCTCCACGGGTACTGGGGTTGGCGCTTCGAGCGGGGTACGGGGAACCGGGACGTCTCCCCCAGCTGGTCCCCTCCTTGGCCTCTTGGCTCTCCCTCCTGGGGCTGATCCAGCCGAAGGACGTTCCGGCCCCCCTTCCCCCTCTCTCTCCGCCACCCGCTTCTTCAGCTCGGTCATCTCCTTCATGAGGACCCGAAGCATCTGTTCAGTCGTCATTCTCTTTCCGCCTTTCTTGGGCATTTCTCCGACAGAGTATCTGTAAGACAAAAGAAAGATTACAACGCTCAAAATTGGCTCTTCGTTCCGTCTCGAGCTCACGTGCAGCGAGGAGGTGCAGCTTCAGAGCACAGGAACAAGAGGATGCCTTCTGGTCTTGCGTCCCCTTTTATCCGTCTTCAGGGCGGGCGTAAACCCGCCCCTGCCTGCCCCGAGGGCGTGGCCAGCCGCGTCAGTGTCTAGGCCAGCCCACTCTAGGGCGGGAAAAAGTGCGCCCCGGCTACGCCGCTTCGGGCATACCAGCTGAGACACGCTTCCCGCCCAAGATGGCTTCCCGGGGGGATCGTGGTACTCTGCCATACGTGCGGGGGGACCGAGTGGTCGCCCCTTTCCAGGGGCTGCTCAGAAACAAAATGTGCAATTTTTCTGAAAAGTTCAGCCGATTCCATCAACAAACGCCAAAGTTATTAGACATAGAATTTTCAAAAGTTCCATAGAGAAAAAATCCTAACTATATATACCTACTGGCGACCGCCAGTAGGTAATATATATGTATATATATATATATATATATATATATGTTCGCTCAAACAACACCACAAGTACGAGTCACTCTGAAAGCGGGTGCCAACAACGCGATGGTGTCCGCGTTTACAAATCCAAGCTCCAATTCCTTCAAACATACCCAGCCGGGTTAGAAGGATAGTCAGCACTCACGAAAACAGCAGCAGCAGTTTCAGCAGAAAAATTTATTTATCGAACAAACGCGTTTCGTGAATGAGTTCCCTTCGTCAGTGTTAACATCAGAATGCGTTACGCGGCACCATTATCTGTGTTTGCAACCCTTATTGAAACAAACAACGGACTAAGGTGATTGCACTCAAAATGCGCGCCATCTTAACTTGTGTTCAAATTGCACAGATAACCATAGAAACATTTCGCATTTCTTTTAGTTACAGCATGCATGACATTTGTAACCATTCATTGTTTCTTCGACATAAAGCACATTAGGGCAATCTTTGTCTTAAGAACGGTTCTTGAATAAACAATTATGCCGTGGATCGGCTACCCATAACTGCATCCTATGGGAAATTAAATCCCACATAAATAACGGATAAAATTATTTGTAAAATACCTCTCTGAGCAAATTAGACAATGCTCATTTTATACAAGATGTATCAAATTTGAGTTGCTATTTTAAACAAAATCTAGCCGTGGATCGGCAATTGCGGCCTCTTTGGCCACTAACATCTCAGAGTTATGTTAAAAGACAATGTCAAGCTTTGCAAATAGTTTTTGGTCATCAAGCAATTTCATTATAGTACATCCTCTTGTTAAAAAATCTGAATTTCCATCACTTGAGTGTTTACAGTATTAAACCAACACATATATACTGAACATATGTTATTCAACCCAAGTGGGTTGACAATTCTTCCCCAATATTCAGTCCTTTAGGGGCCCTAGTTTCAAGATCAATAATGAAACGGGACTCCAGTCTTCTCAATGTCTGTAATCTATTTCCTCCTCTGGGATTTTCTACAACTTGATCCAAACAGAAATATCTGAGGAGATTCCTGTCACTATTGTGTTTAATGGCAAAATGCCTGGCTACCGGGTACGTGAAATCCTTGTTCGTTATAGCCCGCATATGCTCTAACACTCGAAGTTTAACAGGATTGATGGTACTCCCCACATATCTGTACGAGCAGGAACACATCAGGCAATATACTGCATGATCCGTATGACAGGACATAAATTTGGTGATTTTTCTCCCACCTTTACAGCCTGTGACTTCACACGACAACGTTCTTTTGCTAGCACAACAGGCTTTGCATTTTCCACATGGAAAAAAGCCCTTAACGTCCTTTAGTGTCCCTATCTGTTTTTCTTGTGGTTGTAAAAAACTGTGAACCATCTCATCTCGTAGGGAACGTGCCTTTCTGAAGGTTATTAAAGGTTTCTCCGGGATATCAGACCCTACTATTGGGTCAGATTTAAGAATATGCCAGTGTTTTGATAAAATAGATCTTAATTTGAAGGAATCCGCAGAGAAAGGTGTGATCATGCGGAAATTCGTTTCTTCAGGGGACTCAATTTTATTGCTCTCAAAAAGGGTCCTACGAGGTATTGTTCTAACTTTCTTCAAAGTATCTTGAAGCAGGTTCAGATTGTATCCTCTATTACAGAATCTCTCTATACTGTCTGCGGCTGCTGTTTCAAAATACTCATCCTGTGTGCAGTTGCGTTTAAGTCGCATAAATTCCCCGTAAGGGATATTCTTAATTAGTTTACGGGGATGACCCCTAGAAGCATGTAAAACGCTATTGCCAGCGGTCGGCTTGCGATAGAGTTGGGTGCAAATGTGCCCATTTCTCGCAGTCACTTGGAGATCAAAGTAATTTACCCTTTCTTTATGGATTTCCCCTGTGAATTTGAGATTGCACTCATTATCATTTAGCACTTCTATGTACTGTTTAGCCTCATCTATGGACTCGTCCCACACTAGGAACAGGTCATCAATATACCTGCTCCATAGTACCACCTTGGTGTTCCAGGTGGCATTCCTGGGGGCCCAGGCTACCTGCTCCTCCCACCAGCCTACGAAAAAATTTGCATAGCTGGGGGCGAAGCAGGAGCCCATCGCCGTACCAGAGCATTGTTGTTATTGTTATTGTTATTGTTATTGTTATTTGTATTTGTATAGCGCAACATTCATCCTGTAAGGATATCACGGCGCTGCAAAAAATAACAGTAAAACCAAGGCAGAAACCTGGGAGCAATTTAATTATTCTGAAGTGGGGAATAGTGCAGTTTTTAGTTTCTTCTTGAAGGTGGGGTAGGAGTCCGTGAGTCTGAGGTTAATGTTAATATAGTACATCCTGAAAAAGAAAGATGTTATTATATAAACAGAATCTTATGAGTTCCAATAACATCTTATTGTGAGTAGCAAACTTCATTTCTCTTTGGTTCAGGAAAAATTCAACAGCTTTAAGACCTTGTTCGTGGTCTATGCAGGTATAGAGACTTGTTATATCTAAGGTAATTAGTACATATGAGGATTGCCAGACAAGAGGTTCCACTTTCTTTATAAAGTCCGTAGTGTCTCTGATATAAGATTTCAGGGACAGTAGGAAGTTGAACAAAAAGTGGTCCAAGAATTTCGATAGATTCTCTGTGAGGCCTCCAATGGAGGAAATGATGGGTCTGCCCGGAGGTGTTTCAATGTTCTTATGCACCTTGGGCAGATGGTAGAAACAAGGAAGAGTAGGGTTCATTGTTTTTAGAAAAAGGGATTCATCAAGGTCAATCATCTGTCTGTCGTGCCATTTCTTGAGCAAGTTGTGTAGTTCTTCAATGCTTGCACAATACTCCTTTTTGGTGATAGTGATATAACACGACGTGTCTTGGAGCTGGCGCATGGCCTCTGCAACATATTGTGGTCTGGACATGATAACAATGTGGCCCCCCTTATCAGAGGGTTTACATACGATCGTTTTGTCCTCTGTCAACCCCTTGATCGCCATTCGTTGTTCCTTCGTGATGTTATGATGTTTGTTCCGATAATTAGGTCCAATTCTCATCATCATCAGATCCCTGATGACTACATCCGAAAAGATGTCGATGGCATCCATGGCGGTTTAGGGGACAAATCTAGAAGCAGGTTTGAATTCAGTCTTGGGTGCTTCTTGAGCAATATTCACTCCAACCAGTCTTTGTGTCAGAGAGTCACTCATTGTATATGGTTCCATGTCAGCTTCTCGTCTTAGGTTCTGTAGAACCTCACAGGCAGTTAGATCATTGACACATAGTAGATCAGTGTCTTTTTTGTTGTTTCTGAGGTGTTTTGCTTCTTTTGCAGTAGGTTTTGTTTTGAAAAATTTGTGTAATTTGACTTTCCGAACAAACTTGTACAGATCAATTCTTGTCTGTGTATATTCCAAGTTTTTATGTGGACAAAACGTGAGGCCCAATTTTAGAACGGAATCCTCAGTAGTTGTTAATTGTCTCTGTGATAGATTTACAATGGTTAGCTGGTCCGAGGCATTTACCATCTGCCTCTCCTTTGGCTTCTGGTAACCCTTGCATTTGTTTTTGTTTGTCCTCTGCCTCTTCCCTTTCCAGCCTCCCCTTCTGGTTTGTCTACTTTTTCTGGGGGCTTCTTCTTGCCGTCTCGGAGCCAACTTTTTTGGATGACTGTAAACTCCTCTTGAAAAGGGGTCTTAGTGGTTGAAGTTGAGGGTGCTGCAGCGATGTTTGCCATCTCATCTTCCGATAACTCACTTGCAGTGACTTGCGGCGGGGAGGTGATTAAGAGCCAGGTGTGCCAGAAAACGCTTTTCCCCGTTGCCTCCTAGGAAGCCACTGAAGAATGGACACCCGTCCTGAAACGTGTCTGGCTCCCACTTTGGCGGATTTGTTTTGCCTCTCCGAAGCTGTTTTCTGCCAGCACGCTGCCATTAAATGAATTTTGCTCAGAGAAAGTGTCCGTGGGGTTCTTCACAAAATTGGAAGTCTGCCGTTTTGGAATATATATATCTATATATATATATATATATATTCGGCTCACGGTCTCCACCAGACTTGCACGAAGGAAAGAAACCACGCACTCCGGGGGTCGTTTTTCAGTTACTTTATTTCTTAGTTTGCAACAGACGCGTTTCGGCGCTCCGCCTTCCTCAATGTTACAAACATTGACGGTAGGCGCCATGTTTTAATAGCGTTCACACGTGATCAGTGGGCGAAACAAACAAGGGACAACAAATCATTACCCCATATTGGAAAGTGTTAACAGTGAACGACACGTTGTGAATTGCTGTACACTTTAAAGGCTGTCCTGCTTAATTCGGCCCCAGTAAATGCTAACATTAGTTTCTAGCATTATTAACATTTGTGATTTAAATAAGGCTTTGATAATGCGCAATTCACTATCGCATTATATGGTATTTCGCCGTGAATCGGCATAAAAAACCTCTTCGTGCTGGCCACCCATCGGCCATGTTGAAGTGGCATGACATTTATCATATTAAATCACATAGTCAATAGAATACAAATCAATGTACTGAACCACAACCAGTGCCGAGTGAAAAACATATCGCCGTGGATCGGCAAGTCACCCTTGATTCATTTTGTGTTCCGTCCCAGTATTAAACTATAATCATCAACATCATTTCATATTCTCAAAATCCACACTGTGGAAGTCCCACAAAAGAGCAAAATTTAAACGAAAACAGAATACTAATAAGTGAACCCATTACAACTGACTTTTAGTTCATTACACTTGCTGCACCTATTCTTCTTGTCCACAACACATTAATCACTACTTAGAAGCACCCGAATTGGAATAATGATTTTCATGTTACTTTTACAGATATATTTTATATCGCAGATTCATTAATCGGGTATGGTAATTCACTACATTTATACACATGTGCATATACAGTTCTTAGTTCATCATGAATTGTGCATTTTTTAGTAGCTTCTTCCTTTTTACTGGCCTATGTGAGAAGCCAGTTCCTCCCCTGCATTTAAACCTTTCGGGTATTTAGTCATTAAGTCAATGATATATCGAGACTCCAGTCTCCTCAAACTTTGCAGTCTATCACCGCCCCTTGGATTTTCCGGTATGTGGTCTAGCCCGAAATATTGCAGTTGGTGTCTGTTACTTGAGTGTTCCTGCTGAAAGTGTCGAGCAACTGGATATGCCTGGTCATTTTTATCTATTGCTCGCAGGTGCTCTAAAATCCTCATTTTCAGGGGTTTGATTGTACTCCCGATGTACATCAGTCCACACGGGCATTTAAGACAATATACTGCATAGGGTGTGTTGCATGTGAGATATTTATTGATTGTTTTTACTATCCCTGTGTCTGGAATCTCATAAGTTTTTACCCTCTTGCTATGTGCACAGGCTTTGCAATGGTAACATGGGTGGAAGCCCTTCAAGTCTGCGAGTCTATTGGTTCTCTTCTCGATTTTCTGTAGATGACTTTGAACCAACATGTCTTTCAGGGATCTTGATTTCTTGAAGGTTACCAGGGGGTGCTCTGGAATATCATCCTTAATGCAACTGTCGGTTTTTAGAATATGCCAGTTCTTTCTCATCATGCGTTTTAAGTAATTCGCTTCCGCCGAATAGGGGGTTACCAGCCGGAATTTACCCTGTTCCATCTTATTGTCCATGGCAGAATGATCTTTTTCCCTCAGTAGATTTGATCTTTTTAGTGCGTTTACCTTTTGTAACGCACTTTGTAGCGTTGGCATTGCATATCCTCTTTGTGAGAATCTACTGATGCATGCTGATGCTGCAATCTTGAAGTCAGAATCTCTAGAACTGTTCCGCCTGAGCCTAAGCAGCTCTCCATACGGTATGCTTTGTATTAATGCCGGCGGATGGTTGCTAGTGGCATATAGTATTGAATTGCCCGCTGTACTTTTGCGGAAAAGTGCTGTTTCTATACAATTATCCACAATGAATACTTTTAAATCCAGGTATTCTACGCATACATTACTTATAGTGCCACTGAACTTGAGATTCATGTCATTTGTATTGAGGACATCTATGTAGGCCTTTGCGGTGTATTCCGATCCTTGCCAGATTATAAACAGATCGTCGATGTAACGACACCACTTAATTACACTGCCTTTTTCTCCATTCAACTCCAGCGACCTGGGTACTTGCTCCTCCCACCAGCCCACGAATAAATTCGCGTAGCTGGGGGCAAAGCAAGTACCCATCGCGGTTCCAGACACTTGTCTGTAGTAGACGTCCTCAAATAAAAAAATGTTATTTTTTAAACAGAATTCTACAAAGATTGCTAGCATGTGATTGTGCTCCAAAAACCTCAGTTGTCGTTTTTTTAAGTAGTGTTCCACTGCTTTGATGCCTTTCTCGTGACTGATGCAAGTATACAGGCTTGCTATATCTAATACTAGCATCCTGTAGTTTGAGTCCCATTTGATTTTATCAAGTTTGGATAAAAAATCCTTAGTGTCTTTCACATAGGAATCCAATTGTTGCACTAGTGGGTGAAGAAAATGATCTATGAAAGTAGAAAGATGCTCGGTTAGACTGTTTTGAGACGAGATAATTGGTCTGCCCGGTGGGTTATTACAGTTTTTATGAATTTTTGGGATGTCTTTACGGTACCACTCAGAAATCATTTTATCATATTCCTGTATGCTCGCCATATACATTTCTTTCGAGGACCGTTCATAATTTACTGCATTGCTTAGTTGTTGCATTGCTTCTTTGCAGTAATTATCTCTGGTTTGAAGGACAACGTTCCCACCTTTATCTGAAGGCTTGATTATCACGTTCTTATCCTGCATTAAATCAAGGATCGCCTTCCGTTCATCCGCATTCATATTGTTGCTTCCCCTGTTTTTAACATCTTTACTACTTTTCATCCTGAATCTTAGTAGATCATTTGTCATTGCCTCAGAGAATATGTCTATCGCATCCAATGTTAGTTGCGGGTTAAAATGTGATCTAAGTTTGTATCCGCTTTCCTCCCTTTCTTGTGGAATGCCAGTAGTTAATGCTCTAATTTCATCCTCCTCGGAAATAGGTAGGAGTTGGCTGCCATATTCTTCCAGGGCTAGACTCTGTGCTATTTCCACCGCTGGTAAGTCTGTGCCTCTCAGTGCATCAGTCACGGACGCTCTCATTTGTG
This sequence comes from Lissotriton vulgaris, assembly GCF_964263255.1. Taxonomy (NCBI): domain Eukaryota; kingdom Metazoa; phylum Chordata; class Amphibia; order Caudata; family Salamandridae; genus Lissotriton; species Lissotriton vulgaris. The sequence goes on along the minus strand of NW_028254213.1, from coordinate 165,786 downwards.
GTCTTGATACATTTTGCAGGGATGGTCGTGTTTTAAAATACTTGTGCAGTTTCAGTCTTCGGACGAAATTGAAGAGATCAATACGCGTTTGCGTGTACTCCAGAATACCTGCAGGGACTCGAGCTGAATATATATATATATATATATATCTTTTACCTACTGGCGGTCGCCAGTAGGTAGTTATAGTTAGGACATAGTTTCCATAGGAAATCCGCAACGTTCTATTGGGAATAACTTTGGCGCGGGTTGATGATTCTTCACGAATTTCTCAAAGAAGATGGCCCGCCCAGCTCCGCTCCTTGCCTAAAAGTTTTGGGGGGATTTGTCAAGTGGGGGCTGAGAAGAAAAGGGGTCCCAAAACGCGTTTTCCCCATGTTATTTTCCATAGGACGAATAGACCCGGCTACAGCCCGAACGGCTGACCAGAATTACAAGAAATTTGGCAAAATGGTAGAGTCTGATTTGCAGATCACGCTTTTGCTTAAATGATGTAAATCCCTCCAGTAGTTCCTGAGAAAATTGAAAGGAAAAAAACAAATATATCTATAAGCGAGCACGGTATGCGGACGGTAAGCGTACCTTCCGGTGCATGAGCTGCATGCTGATTGGTTGCCACTGTCTGCCAACACTCCAAAACAGAAATTGTTGGCAGCCATCTTGAGCCTCGGTAGACTGAGGCACGAAAAATCAGAAAAACAAATGTGGAGAACTCAAAAAGGGGGCAGTGTAGAAGCATCCTGACCTCCTAGGCATGCTCAGGGGGTCCCACAACGACCCCAAGGCCCCCAATTACATTTTCTTTCGGAAAACCACGGGGTACGTGAACCGTGCGCATACTGTATGCGTACAGTATGCATATGGTACACGCACGGTACGCGTACCTTCCTGAGAAAGCTGCATCCTCATTGACTGTCAACACTTCAAACCAGGAAGTGTTGGCAGCCATCTTGTGCTCGGTAGACTGAGGCACAAGAAAGCAGAAAAACAAACTTGTAGAACTCAAAAAGGGGGCAGGGTAGAAGCACCCTGACCCCCCTAGGCCTGCTCAGGGGGTCCCATAAAGACCCCCACGGCCCCAAATATTTTTTTTAAAACCTGGTCTTTTTTTTTCAAATTACCCCCCAGGGGTACCAAATCGTGGGGGCATAGTGATAATGAAGTGTGGGGAGGGCCCCAATTCCCCCTACACTGCCCTGGGGACCACCACCCTTGGGGCAAAGTAACGCAGTCCCCTGGCGCATACTGCAGGCTCCTGTTGGGCTAGTTGGCCCCCAGGGACCCCCAGTATGCAAGGGGAATTAGTTCCCCCTCTGCAAACGCGCCAGGGGGCTGCGTTGCAGAGAGGTGTAAAAAGGGGCATAGCCTCATTATACCTCTCTGCAATGCAGCCCCCTGGGGCATACTGGAGGTTCCAGGTGGGCTAGTTGGCCCCCAGGCACCTCCAGTATGCAAGGGGAATTAGTTCCCTCTCTGCAAACGCGCCTGGGGGCTATGTTGCTAAGAGGACTAAAAAAGGGTGTGGCCTCATTACACCTCTCTGCAATGCAGCCCCCTGGCGCATACTGGAGGTTCCAGGTGGGCTAGTTGGCCCCCAGAGACCCCCAGTATGCAAGGGGAATTAGTTCCCCCTCTGCAAACGCGACCAGGGGCTGCGTTGCAGAGTTGTTAAAAAGGGTGTGGCCTCATTATACCTCTCTTTAATGCAGCCCCATGGTGCATACTGGAGGTTCCAGGTGGGCTAGTTGGCCCCCAGGGGCCCCCAGTATGCAAGGGAATTAGTTCCCCCCCTGCAAGGGGGCTGCGTTGCAGAGAGGTGTAAAAACATTTTTTTTTCAATTTATATTAAAAATATGTAATGTAATTTAAAAAATAAAATATCTAAAAATAAATAATTTAAAATATTGTAGTAAATCAGTATAAAAAATATAACAATTAATACATTTAAAAATTAGCATTTACAAAACCATTGAAATTCACTAAAAAAACCATAGGTTTCAGCCACGTTATAGTTAGGAATTACCATTTAAAAAACCTTTGACACTCACTGAAAAAACCATAGGTTTCAGCGACGTTATAGTTAGGAATTAGCATTTAAAAAACCTTGCAAATTCACAAAAAAAAACATAGGTTTCACACACGTTATAGTTAGGAATTAGCATTTTAAAAACCTTTGAAATTCACTGAAAAAACCATAGGTTTCACACCAGTTATAGTTAGCTGGTCATTTTACTCATACAAAACCTTTGAAATTTCCCGTTATAGTTAGTTCAGCTAACTATAACTTGCGCGCCCGCAATGCACTGCTGATGACGTCACATATTACATCACTCATGACATGGTCAGTGACATCACTCATGACATCACTGATGACACCTTTTCTTATTTCAATATACAACTTTCAGGTGTCTGCATTTGACAGTACAGTCCTCCGAATCCAGATCCTCCTCAGAAAAAAGTACAAAAACGTTCCTAGTCCCGCCAAAAGAAGTGGAACATGATGACTACTATAGCTATCCTCCTTTCAAAGTCGAGAGAGACTGCCCATCAAAATGAGATGGAACAGGTAATGATGATTGATGCCATGCATTGGATGCAGAGTCACAGACTGAGTGATTTTGTTGTTGTTTGTTGTGCATGAAGTTATGTCATTGTGCACTAATCATCTTTCTACAGTACACACTAAACGTAACTCAGGTGAATTTTCCTCTTCTCGCAAATAAGAAATGTGTGCTTCTACTGCAGCTTGATACATTGCTTTTGACTGAATACAGGAAGGGGACTCAATCTGCACACTGAGTATGATAAAAAGCACCGTCCATGATGATGATGGTGAAAAAGACGGCCCGTTAACAAGATGAGAAGGAACAGGTAATGAAAATGAATGGCATGCATTGGACACCTGACTCTGAGCGATTGGTGTTTGTGTTGTTTTTTTGTTGTGCATGAAGTGAAGTCAAAGTACACACTAAAGAGTGACTCAAGTCAATAATAGTTCTCCTCTTGTTGTGTAAGAACAACATTTTACTTTCACTGCAGGCCGACCCTCACAGTCAGTCAGTACAAGTTTCACAGATGATTGATGGAATAATAACAAGCCAGGAGGACGTTTCATGCTTGGCATAAAAGCCTAAAGGTAGACATGTCGACAACAACCACAGCAGACCCAAATGTCTGTGTAGAAGTGGTGTCGAGTGTAGCAGTAGGATGACTGTGGTGCTTTTAATTAACTAACTTTGTAAAATGCTATGTTTGGAATGGATATGTGCTTTGCCTTTGTCCAACTCTTTAAAAAAAAATACTCTAAACAGAGGATGTGCTAAGCAACGTGCTGGCCCCTCAGCCCTGTCAATGTGGGCTTGCTCTGTCCTGTTCTTGTTGAAGGTCAATGCTGGAAACAGACTAGAGTAGAAATGATGCATAAATGCCGCCTCGGAAAGTGTTTTTGTGTTGCACTATGACTACACCCTAACTTATGCATTTGTTTCAACTTTGTTTCTCAATATCCTCTTTGTGTTTCCATCTACAATTACAGGCCGGGCCTTGCCCTATATACTTGGGAAAACATTACAAAGTACACTTACCTTACCAATAAATCTACATTTTTTTCCAGGCGGGCAGTGGCGAGTGGCGACACCCAAGATTGATGGACGAGAGGACCAAGACTAATGCCGAGATCCAAATCCAGTGCACATTTTTTAACAGGATAACACAGTAACAGTATCAACTTTCCCCTTCTTTTAAATATTTTGATTCACTTTTTTGTCTACAATCTTTTCAACAGTGTGTTCTTCTTCTTGTTATTATCATTAGGTTTGCTCTCTGTTTATGATTCATCCCTACCAATATTTAAAAATTCTATTTGCTATCTGTAAAAGTATTAAGCGCGGAACAACTGAACAAGAAGTTTCCTTTTTCTCCCTTAACATGTTGAGATGGATATGGTAGTCTTCAAAGATTGGTATTTGTCCATGCGTACTGTTTTTCACTGTCAAACCTTCCCCCAAATCCCCTTCCCATCCATTCAACAAACCGTAACCCTCTTACCCCGGGCTGTGTGACTTATTGAGGTGTTTAAATTAAATTCACACCAATAATTAATCACACGCTTGCTGGGGCGGATGTGGCAAAAGCAACAATACTTCAATTTCAAGGCAGAGCGATGATCTTCTTCTGCTTGCCCACCCATGAGCAGTATATTTTAGAGGTTTTATTTAACAAAGGAACATATACCTCAGCATTGAATGGATTTGTTGGCATTCCTCATACACAGCACTAACTGTTACGCTGTAGGCCTAGTCAAGTGACTCGACACAACTATAGTTTTTGTAACTCTGTCTAGTAGGCTATCCGCACCACCATTAGGTTTTGTTGTAAAATATTTAGCATATTATTGTTGCTCGGTAAGTCCTGAACTGTACTTCATTCTACTACTCCTCGAACAGTCGCTCAAAGGCGACTGACTGTCTCATTTTCTTTTTTTGCAAATGCTGCTGCCCTGCCAGTGTCTACTACTACTACTACTACCACCACCACCACAATCATGGCATGTTAGAATAGAGTAAGGAAACCATCTTCACCATGCAGCCATCGCTGTGCCTAAGTTAAACATCAAGCAAAGGTAAGAGAAGTTTGGGGAGGCATAATTAGTAATGGACATATTTTCAATGAATTCACACAGTCCTTTGAGTCCAGATAAAGAATGCATATTGCATAGACTAGAAGAGAGAGACAAAGTACCGGTAGGACAACTCAATCAGTGAGGGGTGTCTTCTATATCTGTTTGTGTCTTACACAGTCAGCCAATTATTGAAATCAAACACGGGCTATGGGCGGACCTGCACCAGCAAGTAAACAGTGTGATGTAAAAGAGTAACCCCACTTACAAAACATTAACAACATTGAATTTATAGTATAAATATAGATTTAATTTACCCTAACAAATATAAAATATGGAAACCCACAAAAGCTGACCCACCCCCTCCCTAACCCCAACCAATATCCGTAAGAAAGAAACTGAAGTCAAAATGTCCAAAAATCCCCAACGCCTCATTCCCACCCACCAAATAAGAATTAAAAAAGGGGCAGAACTAAGACAGGGACTGGTGGCGGGATTGGAGGACGACACGCATTTGCTTCTCTAAATGGCGGACACAGCACTTGAGAGAGCGGCAGCAGGAGCAACAGTGGTGGGGGCACCAGAGATGGTGTTGCGGCTAGGGCGGCGGGCGGCCGCTAGACAGTGGCGCCGTACCACTGGAGGGCGGTGGCTGGCGCCCGGGGCACTGGAGGAGGCTTCAAGTGTTGCAGCAGTCTCCTCCTCCTCCGCCAAGATCACCAGTCACCGGTATTCCCGCTGTATTGCCTCCAGTTTCTGGCGCAGTGCCTTGGCGGCCAACTCCTTCCTATCAACCTTGGAAGGAGTAGCTGTATATCAAAAAGAAACAAGACAATTGTAAAATATACTCTTAGAAAAACATTAAGACAAGTTATAGTTATACACATAGTGGCATGGTAGCACTATAAAGCACAGTAGGTACATAACAATTATTAGATTTCACCCGTTCTTCCTTCCACCCGTCTTTCACTTTTTAGTTGAACGCCAGGTGATCTGATCTAACTTTTAGTCTTCTCAATAAAATTTTGAAAGCGGAGTTGAAATCACAGATAGATGAGGCCATTGGTTACTCATGCCAATTAAATGATGTCTTCTTCACTCTTCAAACGTTCACAACACCTCTTACTTACTTAGGACATCGGATGGCTGGCGGACAAAGTTCGCCCGCCATCCTCACGCAAAAAAAGGACCACCCGCCATAATGGCGGGGTTCCCGTGGGGACAATTAGGATGCACCCACCACAGTGGCGGGCGCATCCCGTATTTTTAACATTGTGGTGGGCGGTGCCGAAAGCACCGCCCGCCACAATGCTAAAAATACATGTTGTGCTTTTCCAAGCACAACGTGACAGGCCCCGCATGGAGCCTGCCACGTTGTACTGTTAGTCCATATTGCTGATCCATAAACATTACACTTTTTGGCACGGCTGAGAAATGCTTGCAATACACTAACGCGCACCATTTCATTTTTCGCATTGTAGACGGAAGATTCCCTTCTACGAACCAGAGCTTTGCAGGGGTTATGTTGCAACAACTACCAACCAGTACTAGGCTCTTCTAAGGTGAGGGGTCCCTTCACCCGGAGATCTTCAGTTATAAATGTATATAAACTAAAATGCTACCTATGGGATGGTGGTGCTTCCACCACTGTTCAGTTATCATGATTTAATTAACAACTGTAAGTAAGTGTAACAATATTTATGTTAATGTACAGAGCTTGTCAATAAACTTGGTGGTATTTGGTGTGGACTTACACAAGTGAACAAATTAAGGGAAGCATGTGCATTGCTTCCACGACTGAGAGGTTGGGTGTGTTATGTTCCGGGTTGTCTACTTGTTGGGTATCTTGGCAGAGGGTACGGAGAGCTAATAGTTATGACAAGACACAACTATAACTAGTCGGGCAGGGGATTGTGGTGGGTTCTGAACTTCTGATTGAGGTGTGTGAGGAAGGTCCAACCTACCATCACCAACATCCTATTTTCTTGTGCAAAGGTCTGTATGTGCAAAATCCCTACAACAGTAGTAGTACGTCCTATCATATCAAATAGTAATAAATCTGCTTGGGCATTTGTTGGTGTGAATTGTCAAGGCCTCAAGATTAACAACGACTCAAGATCAATAAGACTAGAAGTAGTACAAGAGGACGACCCAAAGGACTGGACTCAATGGCTAGAGCTACTGGTGAATCTGAGTTTTATTTACAACCTTTTAAATAAAGTGTGGCCAACTGGGCAAGCTTAGCTACTACTGTACAGACAGACAAATAGTAGTAGTATTACAGAGAGTCATGATAGCAGAGGTAGGGATAACAATATTTTCGAAACAGTACAGATCGAAGGATAATTGTTGATAAATAATAGCATTAGGAAATTGAAACAATAGTTCGGGAAAAATATGGTGCGGTACAAGTTATGGAATAAGAATTATTATTAAAAACAAAAAGACTAGGGCCAGCAGAGGAGCCCCCGTTGGTGTCATACTGGTGTTGTGGTTCTCCCGCCAACTGAGTCCCACTCCCTGTCTGTGTCTGCCTGCCCCTGGGTGCTGAACAGGAAAGATATAAGAAAGAGACAAACATCGATGAATGGTGTCAAACAAATAAAATATGTTTAAAGAACGGCCCAAAAAAAATATGTGAACAACAATTGCAATAACTGAATTGGCCAATCTCATCTTGTCAACAAGTAGTATTAGGGGATTTATGGATAGACTATGTCCTACTTATCAACACTAATCCAATCTTCCATTCTGATTCCAGAATACTAACTAAGCATAAGTACGACGTACCACCCGAACTAGCCCACCTATTCCAGGCATGCCAATTGTACATTAAGTATGCATTTCCACTTTTTTTAGACCTCAACAATGCATATGGTCAAATGGAGGACACATGACCACATTTTTGTATACACCAAATTTTGGGTTGATTGATTGATGCTGATGTTCTGCTAGTGCTAAGCGTATTACCACCACTCATTGAACAAACTAGGAAAGGTTCTACTAAAGACTGGGGTACCAGCAGCATGTGACGTAACTGAGGGGGCATCACGCATACCACTAAACAAAGTATCAATTCGCCCCTATCTCTTAGTGACAGGACAATGTAAGGACTAGAGTCACTATAGCATTACGTAACTTAATTTCTCTCAAATAAACTCTTACATAATCACGCTAAGCGAGCGCAAACGCAAAGTTGCAAACAAGTAAGATTAGTAGTAGCGCAGAGGAGCACATGTGTCATAACAATCACAGAAGATTTGTAAACCTAATTAACCTGGAATGTAAGCAGCAACATTCTAGCTACATGAAAGAAGAAAAAAGATATTCGCAATATATAACACAGAGCAGAAGAACAGACACAAAGTAGTAATAATTAAACAGTTACTCACCAAGACCCCGGACCTCCACTCCTAGCAGGTCCTGCTCATGGTCCAGTATGTCGGACCACCGGTGCATCAACTGCGCCTGGGTGAGCTGGACCCCAGAGCAGTGGAACACTGCCCAGTGCACCTTCCCCCAGTGCTGTCAACGCTTCCGGAGCCCATAACCGGACCCATGCCTGCCACCTGCTGTGAGGGTAGAGGGGAGGTGGCGCTGCACAATGAAGATAAGTGCAGCCAACTCCACCTCCCCAAATAAGACCTGTGCCTGCACCCCTTGTGGGCTCCGCCTTGCGGCTCTTGCTGCGGTGAGCCCTACCCTTTGGCATGGTTCTGGGGAGAGAGAGACAGGGCGGGAAAGAAAAGGTATTACAATTAAAAAATAAGTAAAGGGAATAGCAGGGAATAGAAAAAGAGTAAAAAAGTAGCTAAAAACTCGAAAAAAGTAGATAAAAACCAAAAATATAGAAGCAGGAAAAGAGTTAGAGAGAAAATAAAGAAAAAGATTTTAAAAAATTGGCTGGAAACAAAGGATTGCAAAGATACAGGGAGGATTCAAAATCAGGCCCCAGAACCATGCAATAGAGTGAAAAACAAGATGGCCGCGCCCATTGCGACCACGTTAGCAAGTTCATGCAATATTTTCTCCCCGAGCACGTAAAAGTGGCACAAACAAGTAAAAGCTTTCCCGAACAGGAAATACGTACCGCGAATGGGCACGAGCATGCTTTGCGCGACCCAGAACAGGAAGTAAGCATTGCGGGCGGGCGGGACAAGTGAAAACAAGATGGCCGTGCCCATGAGCGACCGCATGGGTAAGTTGGCGAGCTGCGGTCAAGCAGAAAATATCTTCATGATATTTCCGCGTGATCGCAGAGATTTTTGACATTTTCGCGATAGCTTGCAAAAGAGAATTTCGCAAATTCCGCCCACCCCTACTCCAAACCAGGAAGTGTTGGCAGCCATCTTGTGCCTCTGTAGAACCAAGGCAAAGTAAATTGAAAAATAAGTGCATACTGGAAGTTCCTGGTGGGCTAGCTGGCCCCCAGGGGCCCCCCAGTATGCAAGGGGAATTAGTTCTCCCTCTTCAAATGCGCCAGAGGGCTACGTTGCAGAGAGGTGTAATGAGACCATGCCCATTTTTACACCTCTCTGCAACGGGGCGGGGCTAGAGGTGATATGTGTATAAACATGCCCTGTGGCACGTTTTAAGTTGGGGAATTAATTTGTCTTCAATGCAGAGGTCCCCTCCAGTAAGCACCACGGAGCTGTGTTGCAGAGTGTTGCAAAAAGGGGGTGTGTCCTCTGAAGACCTCTCTGCAACACAGCTCCCTGGCGCATACTGGAGGTAATTGGTGGGCTAGTTGGCTCACAGGGAACCTCAGGATTGAAGAGGAATTAATTCCCCAACCTAAAATGCGCCACAGGGCATGTTTGCACACATGTCACCTCAGGCCCCGCCCCCTTCTTTCACTATTGAGGAAAATATTCCTCTAAAATCAGCGGAACTACCAATTCCGATTTACTCACCTGTTATCATGAGAGACGTCAGTGCTGCATCTTTGAGCCCTGTACAGACCCTGAAAAGTAAAGCTAAGTGTACTGACCAGCAACTTGTATTTCCTTCCATAGGAACCTATTGTGTGTTTTTCACCAGAAAAGACCTCAGTGCTGCATCTTTCAGCCCACTAGTGATCCTGAAAAGTAATTCTAACCATACTTACAGTAACTTGAATTTCCTTCCATGGGCTAACATTGACTGGTTTCACTTGGAAATTCTTCTAAAGTGTGGAGTTTTAGAACTTTAAAAAATTCCTCTACAATCAGTCGAACTACGAATTCCGATTTACTCACCTGTTATCAGGAGAGACCGCAGGGCTGCATCTTTCAGCCTACTACTGTTCCTGAAAAGTAATTTAACCATACTTACCAGTAACCTGAATTTCCTTCCATAGGACATCATTGCCTTCTATATAAAATATATATAAATTAAAAAAATTATAAAATAAAATAAAAAAATATTACAATTTCATTTGTTTAAAAACAATTTTTTTCAATTTATATTAAAAATATGTAATGTAATTTTAAAAATAAAATATTTAAAAATAAATAATTAAAAAAATGTGTAAATCAGTATAAGGAAAATTACAATTAATACATTTAAAAATTATCATTTACAAAACCTTTGAAATTCACTGAAAAAACCATAGGTTTTAGCTACGTTATAGTTAGGAATTAGCATTTAAAAAACCTTAGAAATTCACTGAAAAAACCATAGGTTTCAGTCACGTTATAGTTAGGAATTAGCATTTAAAAAAACCTTAGAAATTCATTGAATAAACCATAGGTTTCACACATGTTATAGTTAGCTGGACATTTCGCTCATACAAAAGTATTGAAATTCCCACGTTATAGTTAGTGCAGCTAACTATAACTTGCGCTCCTGCAATGCACTGCTGACGACGTCACATATTACATCACTCATGACATTCAATGGTTTTGTATGAGTGAAATGTCCAGCTAACCATAACATATGTGAAACCTATGGTTTTTTCAGTGAATTTCTAAGGTTCTTTAAACGTTAATTCCTAACTATAACGTGGCTAAAAACCTATATACATATATATATATGTATATAGGTTTTTAGCCACGTTATAGTTAGGAATTAACGTTTAAAGAACCTTAGAAATTCACTGAAAAAACCATAGGTTTCACATATGTTAACATCACTCATGACATTCAAAGGTTTTGTATGAGTGAAATGTCCAGCTAACCATAACATATGGAAAGGGGCGACCACTCGGTCCCCCCGAACGTATGGCTGAGTGCCTCGATCCCCCCGGGAAGCCATTTTTGGGCGGGAGGCGCGTCTCGGCTGGTATGCCCGAAGCGGCGTAGCCGGGGCGCGCTTTTTTCCCGCCCTAGAGTGGGCTGGCCTAGACACCGACGCAGCCAGCCACGCCCTAGGGGCGGGTTTTCGCCCACCCTGAAGACGGATAAAAGAAGGCGCAAGACCAGAAGACGTCCTCTTGTTCTTGTGCTCCGAAGCTGCACCTCCTCGCTACACGTGAGCTCGGGACAGAACGAAGAGCCAATTTTGAGCGTTTTTGATCCTTTTCTTTGTCTTCCAGATACTTCCTCGGAGAGATGCCCAAGAAAGGCGCAAAGAGAATGACGACCGACCAGATGGTGCGGGCCCTTTGCAAAGAGGTGTCCGACATAAAGAAACGGTTGGCGGAGCGAGATGGGGAGGAGGGTTCGGGCCCTGCGCCGGCTGGAGGGAGACCTAAGAGGACGAGAAGGGTTCCAGCCGGTGGAGACGCCCCGGTTCCCTCTGCCCCGCTCGAGGCGCCGACCCCAGTACCGGTCGAGGGGAATCCAATCCCCGTTGTCGTCACCCCGACACCCAAGGAAGACATGCCCCCCGAGCTGGCAGCACAGCTAGCAGCATGGTTGGGGGATAGCAGTGATGGCGCCACGGCTGCCGAGGCACAGGCGCTGATAAAAGGGCTTCGTGAGAAGAAAGAGGCAGCTAGAGTGGCTGCACCGTTGGCAGGGATAGACAAGCCGCAAGCGGCAGAAGCTGCGTCCGGTTCAGGTAAGCGGCCATTGCCGATTGCAAGGGACGAGTCAGCACCCTCTCGTAGAGAGAGATTGGGACAACATGTGCCTTTAGCTATAAAGGAAAAGATCTGGGCAGGGGAATACGTGAATATTTTTTCCTTGCTTGTTGATCATTATGATGTGGAGCATGTAAAAAGTCAGAAGGACCTAATGCATCCGAGTGTTTGGCGCGCAAAAATGGCCGCCTTTAAGGTAAATGAGAATATTGGTAACTGGGGCAATGCGTGGGGTATTTTTACATCGATTTTGGGGGAACGTAGGCCCGAGTTGCTTCCTGAGTTTCCCGTTTACCAATCAAGGATTATGAGTTACTCGACAGCGTATCAAGGTAACCATTGGTTTTGTTATGATAATCTGTTCAGGAAAGAAAAAGAACATAACAAGAGTTTGACTTGGGATTGTTACGATTCTTTAACATGGGATAAAATGAAAGAATCGGGAATGTTAAGAATGCCATTGGTTGGGAGCAATGTTGTTGATTACTCCCGCCAAAATGTGGGGTCGCCCTTTCGACCAAGTTCGAGCACCGACGACCAGTCGAGGCCCGCAGGCAATACAGGGAGAAAGGGTTTCTGTTATAACTTCAACAGGGGGAAATGTACCAGGCCTCCGGGATCACTGATCACTGATGACATCACTGATGACACCATCCAGTGAATGTGTGTCTTTCTGAAAAATAAATATGTTTTCTATATGTATATGAAAAAGGTCGATGGAAGAATAAATGTTTAAGTAAGTGTCCAAATGGATGTTTTAAATAAAAATTGATTGGTTACCTGGCTTATTAAGTGTATCTTAGTGAATACATATATTAGCGAGTAATGTTTAAACATTTAAATATATGTATCAGTGTTTCACTTTGTGTATAAGTGGCTGCATAGGTTGGAGTAGCTACATGTGTGTGTATATGGGTTATTAGATGTTTTTTTCAGTATCAGTATCAGTGTCTGTATGGTTTGGTGGGGGTATTACTTAGCACATAGATGCATCAATGACTGACTCACTGTATGTGTTTTGAAGACAGCATATGTGCAGGACTGTATGGGTGGATGAGTGTGTATATGTGTGTGTTAGTGAGTGAATGACTGTCTCGCTAGTGTCTTTATCAGTAACTGCATTTGTTTAATCTAGTATATGTGAGTATTGATGTATATAAGTGAGTATATGTGAGAGTGAGAGATTGTAAGAGTTCCTGTTTAAATAAGTATGTCTTTCTATAAGTGATTGTTTTAGAGAGTAAGTATTTGTAAGTTTCCTTAGAAGTAAGGTGGTAGTGGGTGTATAGCTGTATATGCAAATAAATGGATGTTCAATAGTTTATTTGAATGTGTGAGTATGTGTGTGAGTGACTTTTGGATGACTGTCAGTGTGTAACAGGATGTATAGGTGTATCACTACATATGATGAGTGAGTATATGTATGAGTGACTATATAGAACTGTTGGTGAATGAGCGGATGTGTATATAGTTGGTTGAATTACTGAATTGGTTGTGGTAACTGGTATGGGTATCTCCATTTTTTTGAAAATTTTAGTTTCTATTTTTGAATATGTGTTTCAAGGATTACATTACACTGAAAGGAGGTCTGACACTCTGTCACAAGGATGGTGTCATCAGTGATGTAATGAGTGATGTCACTGACCATGTCATGAGTGATGTAATATGTGACGTCATAAGCAGTGCATTGCAGGCGCGCAAGTTATAGTGAGTCCAACTAACTATAACGTGGGAATTTCAATGGTTTTATGTCAGTAAAATTTCCAGCTAACTATAACTGCTGTCAAACCTATGTTTTTTTCAGTAAATTCAATAGGTTTTTTAAATGCTAATTCCTAACTATAACTGGTGTGAAACCTATGGTTTTTTCAGTGAATTTCAAAGGTTTTTTAAATGCTAATTCCTAACTATAACGATTGTGAAACCTCTGTTTTTTTCGCTGAATTTTAAAGGTTTTTTAAAAGCTAATTCCTTTCTATATCGAGTTTGTAACCTACGATTTATTTTTATTTGCTGTTTTGTGTAAGTATTAATTATTATTATTTTTTGTTATAATAATATTTTTCAAATGTTTTTTTATTTTTTATCATTTTTTCCTGGGGCGCTCTGGGTGCGCGTACCGGTAAGCTCTCCGGAAAGCGCACCCAGAGCGCTACTTGGGTTCGTGTAAAAAAATATGAATGAAAAGTAAATAATAACGCAAGACATTTAGTACCATACATATAAAAGCAGTATTTTTGAATAAGGAAATGAAAATGATTTTGCATTTCCGTGAACTATCAAAACGTCACTCAGGCACGCCGCGTAAGCGCCCCCGGAAGCACCTTCGTTCGCGCCGTGTATGCGCCCCCAAAAGCGCCTACGTTCGCGCCGCGTAAGCGCCCCCGGAAGCGCTTTGGTGCGTGCAGCGTGAGCGCGTCAAGTCATGTGAACTTAAAATAACACTTTTCATTGGTTGCTAACAGTTTTTTTTTTACAAAGAATGAAATCCCCACCCATTTCCTTCACTTCTTCTTTCACTTTTGTGACTGAAAGACCTGCCTTTTTTGCTCTTGGTTCTTTGTTGGATATCTTGGATTATCATGGCTGCCAGACCAACCAGCAGTGAAGATGACTCCAATGAATTCATCGATGAAGAGCCTCCTCAGCCAAAAGTCAAAGAACATTTCATCTGGAATTTTTTTTCCATACCTGATGACCAGAAGAAGGTAAATGCCCCAAAAGTGGAGTGCAGGATATGTCACACAGTCTTGTCACGGGGTGACCCCACTAAAAAATATTCTTTTGGGAACTCCACAATGATTCGCCATGTGGAGAGGAGGCACCCCCAGAATTTTGCCCGGGAAAGTGTCAGGGCTCTGGCACAAGAGGTTCCCAGTGATGGGGGCTCTACATCAACCGGAGGACCAATAACATCGGTGAGGGGGATATCACAAGAGCTGGTTCTGAACATTCAGCCTGCATTTAACAAAGGCGTCCTTAAATGCAGAGACTGTGATCAGCTACTTTGCTATGGGGAGTAAAGTGCTCTGCTCATGGTTCGAGCATTGGAGAACCATCGCTGCCGTTCCCAGCCCTAATTTTTTTTTTTTGCTCCTGTTGAGCAGTTTCCATTCCCTGTTTTTGTTTTTGTTCTAAGAAAAGAAAATAGAAGAAAAAAAAAGTTCTTTTCAGAACTACCTCCAATTCTCATCAAAGAGCTATATTCTTAAAAAAATGACAAAGAGTAAGTGAAGTGGAGTGCATTGATAAAGGAAAGAAAAATGAGTAAGAAAGAACAGAAAGGTATGAGAGGAGAAAGCAAGTGAAGTAGGGGGACTGAAAGAAGGTGAGTGTTGGGAAGGAAAGTAAGGAGAAGGAGAGTGAACATGGGGAATGTGGATATTCAAAGAAAATGTAGAAAAGGAAAGGGGGTGTGGAAGGGTAGGAAAAGATGCATTGCTGGGGTTGCATCATTTTTGTGACACACTCCAGCAATGCATCACTTTTGCGCTTACAGATATGTCTGAAATACTGACGTATCTGTAAGTACTTGCGACATAATACGTCATATATTTATTATGACGCATGACTAGAAGATTGAAGGCCTCATTTATGAGGCCATGCGTCACTTTTACGCCACTGGTGCGTCACTTTTTGTGACGCACCAGTGCTGTAAAAAATGCACCTTATTCAGTCATATTTACAAAGTGACGCATCTAGGTAGATGTGTCACTTTGTAAACCCCTGCGCCACATTATACCTTCGGCAGGTGTAATGTATGCAAAAGGGACGTATTGACGCAAGAAAGGGTCGTAGAGGTGACGCAGTGAAATCTATGATATCACTGAGTCACTTTTATGACGCTGTTGCGTCCAAATCTTGCGCCTGTTTCACAGCAGGTGTAAAACTGATGCAGGCCCTTTCACATGGGCCTGGCCCCATGTGAACGGATGCATTGCTGGTGTTGCATCATTTTTGTGACACACTCCAGCAATGCATCACTTTTGCGCTTACAGATACATCTGAAATACTAACGTATCTGTAAGTACTTGCGACATAACACGTCATATATTTAATAAGACGCATGACTAGAAGACTGAAGGCCTCATTTATGAGGCCATGCGTCACTTTTACGCCACCGGTGCGTCACTTTTTGTGATGCACCAGTGCTGTAAAAAGGCACCTTATTCAGTCATATATACAAAGTGACGCATCTAGGTAGATGCGCCACTTTGTAAACCCCTGCGCCACATTATACCTAAGTCAGGTGTAATGTATGCAAAAGGGACGTATTGACGCAAGAAAGGGTCTTAGAGGTGACGCAGTGAAATCTATGAGATATCACTGCGTCACTTTTATGACACTGTTGCGTCCAAATCTTGCGCATGTTTCACAGCAGGCGTAAGACTGATGCAGGCCCTTTCACATGGGCCTGGCCCCATGTGAAAGGATGCATTGCTGGAGTTGCATCATTTTTGTGACACACTCCAGCAATGCATCACTTTTGCGCTTACAGATACGTCTGAAATACTGATGTATCTGTAAGTACTTGCGACATAATACGTCATATATTTAATATGACGCATGAGTAGAAGACTGAAGGCCTCATTTATGAGGCCATGAGTCACTTTTACATCACCGGTATGTCACTTTTTGTGACACACCAGTGCTGTAAAAAATGCCCCTTTCTGAGTCATATTTACAAAGTGACGCATCTAGGTAGATGCGCCACTTTGTAAACCCCTGTGCCACATTATACCTACGTCAGGTGTAATGTATGCAAAAGGGACGTATTGACGCAAGAAAGGGTCGTAGAGGTGATGCAGTGAAATCTATGAGATATCACTGCGTCACTTTTATGACGCTGTTGCGTCTAAATCTTGCGCCTGTTTCACAGCAGGCATAAGACTGATGCAGGCCCTTTCACATGGGACTGGCCCCATCTGAAAGGATGCATTGCTGGAGTTGCATCATTTTTGTGACACACTCCAGCAATGCATCACTTTTGCGTCTACAGATACGTCTGAAATACAAACGTATCTGTAAGTACTTGCGACATAATACGTCATATATTTATTATGACGCATGACTAGAAGATTGAAGGCCTCATTTATGAGGCCATGCGTCACTTTTACGCCACCGGTGCGTCCCTTTTTGTGACGCACCAGTGCTGTAAAAAATGCACCTTATTCAGTCATATTTACAAAGTGACGCATCTAGGTAGATGCGTCACTTTGTAAACCCCTGCGCCACATTATCCCTACCTCAGGTGTAATGTATGCAAAAGGGACGTATTGACGCAAGAAAGGGTCGTAGAGGTGACGCAGTGAAATCTATGAGATATCACTGCGTCACTTTTATGATGCTGTTGTGTCCAAATCTTGTGCCTGTTTCTTTTTTTTTTTATTGTTTTTTTTGTTAACAGGCTGACGAAGACAACAAAAGAAAAATAGTATATTAAACACAATACATATATAAAAATTATCATACAAAAGATATACAAAGCCAAGTCAATCCAGAAACAAGAGAAAAAAAAAGAGAAGAAAGAAAAGAAAAAACATAAGAATAAGGGCATAGAAAATGGAGTAGGAGCAATTTCTCTTTAGCGGTCTCGCAAGTTATAATATTTAGCAAGTGACAGATATCAAAGTCTTTCTAAAGTAGAACATCAATGCTCAATAAAAGTTCCCCAATTTTTTTCATGCTTTCTCATTGCTCTTATGCCCCTGATGTTTGCTAAAGCTAGTTCCATTGAGTGTATTTCAGTTACCAGTACCCACCAATCCCAAACCTTTGGTGTTTCTGAGCTGATCCAAGCTCTTGCCAGAGTTAATTTGGCACATGATATTAGTATTGCTATCAAGGTAGCATGTGGGGATGGAACTGGATAAATGTCTAGCAAAACCGATTTAGCCGTAAGCGTAGGCATCTGAATCTGTTTCATATTCAAAACTTTTTCAACGTCACACCAAAAAGTCTTGAGACTCGGACATGAGAACAACATATGTACCAAATCAGCTGCTTCGGTAGAGCATTTGGGGCATTTAGTACGATCGCTATAGATGTTATTAGAGGACAATTTAGAAATTCTTTCGGGGGTGTAATATAACATACATGTTGTTCTAAATTGTTGAAGTCTTAGGCCAGATGACCGTACTCGTTTATTAATATTCGTAAATGAGCTTTTTATCTGTTTGGAGGTTATATTTGATCCCAGTATTCTACTCCATTTATCAGCAAGCTTGCTGCAATCATTAAATTTAAAGGCGATAAGGAGTCTATACGCTTTACTTATAACAGATTTGTTTTTTAATGAGTGTAGACAAGTCCAGATGTCGCATACAGAAACCTCCAAAATTTGCTTTTTGTTGATCAGATAATTATGTATCTGTAGGTGTTTGAATCTCATGTTTTCGGGTATACTATATAGTAATTTAAGAGTATTAAAGTCCAAAAAACCTTGTGTGTTATATAGATCCCCTAGAGTAGTGATGCCTAATCTGGACCATCCGCGAGTAATGTTATCGTTGAATATGTTTGGAAGACCAGGGCTACCCCATAGTGGTAGTTTTGAGTGAAAAAAATTAGTTTTGCAAAATGAAAGAATATTGCCCCATATCTTTGTTATATCTCTAGCTGTCTTAAATGTAACCCTTTTGTAATAATTAGGGTCGTTGGTTCTAAATAGAAACAGATTTGATTCAGATTTCAACATAAAATGATTAAAAAAAAAGCCCTTCCTTCGTTGAGTAAGGAGCGTAAGCGATTAACAAAAGAGGACCAAAAATATAATTTAAAATCAGGAAAGTTAAGCCCTCCTTCGTGCGTATTATTTTTCATAAGGTGTAATGATCTTCTTGCTTTTTTGTACCCCCAAATGAAACTGCTAAATACTCCATCAAGTTTCTTAAAAAACTGGTTGCTTAGCGCTAATGGTATAGATCGGAATAAATATACATAATTGGGCAATACCTTCATCTTTATTAAGTTGATTCTGCCAATTATATTTAAAGGTAGTCTATGCCATTTTTTTAATAGTGAGCTGGTGGACTTAAATAGTTCGTTATAGTTTATTTTATTAATATCTTGTAATTTAGCTGTTATTCTGACCCCAAGGTAGGTGACTATTTTGCATATCTCCGGCACTATCGCGGGTGGGGTATAATTGACTATTTGTGTTTTTTGTAAATTTAATTTACAACCCGCTACCTTGCCATATTTCTCTGCCTCTAATATTATTCCTTTTTGAGCCTCAACGACATCTTCTGTATAAACCGCTATGTCGTCAGCGTATGGTGTTATTTTTAGTTCTTGGAATCCTGATTTAAAAGGTTTAATTTGAGTTTGAGATTGAAGGGCAAATAAAAAAGGCTCCAAAGAAAGTGCAAATAAAAGATGCGTCACTTTGTAAACCCCTGCGCCACATTATACCTACGTCAGGTGTAATGTATGCACAAGGGGCAGATTGACGCAAGAAAGGGTCGTAGAGGTGACGCAGTGAATGACCTGGGTTTTCCCCATGCTACGCTCCCCCGTACGCTCTCCGGTGCGCGTACCAGGTGCTCCCCCCGCAAAAATCGAAAAAAAAATTAATTATTTTTTGCCTCGCGGGGCCCTTTTATGTCCCCCACATCAAACCTAGGGAGTCAGGGGGGGTCTACCCTGCCCCCTTTTGCTCATTTCCCCCTTTGTTTTTGCCACCTCGTGTGTCTCTATCCTACCGAGACATAAGATGGCGGCCGCTCCAGACTGTTTCGAATGTTTACAGACACCCGAGAGCCAATCAGCTTTCCGTGCGCAAGTCGCGTAGCGCGCCCGGTGCCCTCCCCGCTGCGCGTACCGGGGCGCGCTTATAGATATATATTTTTTTGAACCTAAATTACTCAAAATCCACTGGAGTACATATCTTGAGACATAGCAAAGGCACATCGGGCTAGCAGTCTCTACAATTTTGCCAAGTTTGGTGGAAATTAACATGGAGAAACTAATTTTTGGGACCCCCCTTTTATCTCTGCCCCTGCTTGACGAATCCCCCCCACATTTTCAGGGAAGGAGCGGAGTGGAGCGGGCCACCTACTTTGAGAAATTCACGAAGATTCGTCCACTTTGTGCATCATTATATCTGTTGTTCTATGAACTGCTGCATGTGTTGATCAGTAGCTATATGAGTAACTATATGGGTTATTTATTGGTTGCCCAAGTATTTGTATGGGAGAGTGCGTGTGTGTGTGGGGGTGGCTGGGAGGTGTGTGACTCTGTGCATACATGTGTGAACAGTTGATTCACTAGATCTATGGGTTCAAAACTGCATGTGGAAACAGCTGTATGGGTGGTTGACTGTGTACGAGTGTATTGGTGAGTGAATGGATATCTCAGTGCTACATGTCAAAGTAAGTACATATGTAAAACACAGTACATGTGAGAGTTCACATATATAAATTACTGTGTATAAGAGCCAGTGAATGTGTGAGTGGCTGAATGGATCATTGAAAACTTGTATCAGGAATTGTATAAGAGAGTAAATATGTGTTAGTATATGTTTGAATAAGTAAGGTGTGTATAACTGTATAGTTGAGGAAATGGAGGTGTGATTGATTCAGTGCATGACTGACTAGGTGTGTGAGTAACTCCATGGATGAGTGACAGTCTGTGAGTGTCTGTTTACTCTGAGTGTATCTAAGGTTATATTAGAGTCTGAAGAGGTTGATCGTATTATCACATGATTGATGTCATCAGTGATGTTGTCAGTGATGTCATTTGAGTTGTCATCAGTGATGTCATTTGAGTTGTCATCAGTGATGTCATCAGTGATGTCACTGACCATGTCATGAATGATGTAATATGTGACATCATCAGCAGTGGATTGCGGGTGCGCGATATATAGTTATTGCATCTAACTATATATGCGAATTTCAATGGTTTTGTGCAAGTAAATTAAGGTTTTGTAAATGCTAATCCCTAACTATATATGGCCTAAAACCTATGGTTTTTTCAGTGAATTTCAATGGTTTTTTAATAGCAAATATCTATAGCTGTAACATATATTCTTATTCTAATTCACAAATATATTTTATATTTTATTTTTTAAGCAAAGGACCCAGATGCATTTACAGTTTATCACTAACAATGTTCCAGGCTAATGTATTTTCACGGGAAATTAACAACTGTCCTGCAAGTAAAATATTCCTATTTCGTGAAAAAGGGCGTTTCTTCGTCCCATGAGGGAGCCGTTGAGCAAAAGAGACTCGGCCTGCTGTCTTAGTCGCTGATAGGCCTGATTATCGGATTTTTATCGATCACTTTATGTTGCAACAGTGGAAAACAAAACAGCCCTTGCCCATTTATTTTTACAGCATTCCTGCGTATTATACCCTACCCCCAAACAGTATTTTGCCTGTTACCATAGTAGTAGTTTATGGAACCCTTACGTCAGCACATAGGTTAAAATTTCACCAGAATATGTTGCTAATGAGTGAGCTTCAGCATTATACTTCAAATTATAAATATCATTTCTATTGATGACTGCTACCCCCACAAAAAAACAGACGTATGTACTTTTTTAATTAACTTTTATTAAAACAATAACTGGAACTATAACTAAAAGATAACACTACAATAAATAACTAGAACTATAAGTAACAAAACAATATAATAAACAACATATAATATGGAGTCCAAATAAGTATTGTAGTTATTCATCTCCTACTTTCTCCTTTCAAATTCTCTTGTAAAGACCTTAACAACAAATAAAGGGAACATTTTCTGCATATTTTTAATAAAGCATTTGACACAATGCATAGTAACACCTTATATATATAAAATTAATTTTCACAAGTCTTAAAAAAGGTGAATGCAAGAAAAGTTACTTGCCGCATATGCAAGACTGCTTTCAAGAGGAGACCCCAATAAAAAGGACTTGTGTGGAACTGCAAGTATGCTGAAGCAGTTGCAGACTAAGAATCCGGTCAACTTTGCAATGGAAGAGTTCAGGAGATTGAGAGCGGCTCCTTCTGCTTCATGAGAAGGCCCGAGTACCAGTGGAGCAACACCGTCAACCTCTAGAGCACAGCCTAATATTTGTCCCCAATTTGAAACCCTTTAAGAGAAAAAGTAAGAAGGTTGGGAGCTTTGTATGCCATCCTAATATCTAATTATCCATAGTTATACAGAGATCCGCCCTGTATCAGACTCATATGTACAAGTGTATATTGTAGATTATCTGCCACCGAAAACCTCTCAAGTACCTATATCCGTTACTTTTTAACTTAGTTGAGTAGTCATGTTGTGAGTATTTACCTTAAAGTTGTTAATTTTTTATTGATTATTGCTCTTTGAGATACTCACCTGTCTACAAACAGAGAAGAATAGGAATATTCTGTCTCCCTTTGCAGATAGTGAAGGATAGGTAATGCGGACTTTTGTCCCCCGTTGTAATCCGTCATGCCTGTTTTTCTCCCCACTGATTGATTGATTGGCTGGACATTTATTGTTCAAGGAATAGTTCTTTCGAGGTATTCTCTGTTTGCAAATAACGTGGAATAGAAATATTCTGTCTAGTCTTTGCAAGTAGTGAAGGGTGGGTAATGCGGACCTTTGTCCCCCGTTGTAATCTGTCATGCCCATCTACTCCCCACAGATTGAGAAACTAGTTCCACCCGGACCATTTATTAGAAGTACATCACCTGGCTCAACCGGAGAGTACCCCTAATAAAGAAGACATATGTAAAATACGAAGTAATCACTGTATCCTGTTAAACAGAAACTTTACAATGAAACACACTTGAAATAGAAGGGAAAGAAATCGAACAAAATCAGTAGGCCACTGATGAGTTTTTGACTTCGCTAGAAATAAGAAACATGGAAGTGGTGAGAGAAGCCAAGCTTGACGTTACGGCAGCCACGAGGTAGCTAACCTCCGCCACCCCCCCACTGCTCCAAGCATGTCTGTCCCACCGCCCGCCACGCCCAATAACGGTAACATGAAATAGATACAAATCAGCAGATACCTACCCCCATTCCGGAAACTCCCGAAGTGCAACAGGTCCACGGTTACGCCGATCCGGAAGACGAGGCCTTGACATGTGCAGGGCGGGGCCCGACTAGCCGCCATCAGCCGGAGAAGTCGTGGGATGGTCGGCCCGGAATGTACTGGTCCTCCCTTTCTCTTCTGGCGCCCTGCAGGCCACGGGGGGGGGGGAAGTCTTGCCTCTGCCTCCGACCCCCCTCCCTCTTATCGCCTGGTCACGGATATCAACGCCAGGTGTCGGCGTGGGGTGCGCTGGGAGGGAGAGGCGGCGCGAACGAGCCTCTCCCACCCCCCCAGGTGGGGGCCCCTCAGCTGCACCCCCAACGCTCCACTCACCCAACAAAAGGGTTGTCACGTAAGGTGCACCAGGAGAGGAGCCGAGGCCGACGGGATCTTCTTCTTTCTTCAATAATGGCTGCAACAACACTGGGGGGGATGTCTTGCACATGCCACCGACCCCCCCCTCCCCTCGTATCTCCTGGTCTGGCCCCGGCTTGGTATGAGCTCCCCGTTTGGTCCTGAAGCGGCGCCCTGCAGGCCACGGGGGGGGGATGTCTTGCCTCTGCCTCCGACCCCCCCCCTCTTATCGACTGGTCCGGACATCACGGATATCAACGCCAGGTGTCGGCGTGAGTTGCGCTGGGAGGGAGAGGCAGCGGAAGAAGCCTCTCCCACCCCCCCAGGTGGGGGCCCCTCAGCTGCACCCCCAACGCTCCACTCACCCGACAAGGGTTCCTCCACTCTTGCGATGCAGCGGCGCTCCACTGGCCCGACAAAAGGTCTCGTCCACTATTGCGAGGCAATGATGCTCCGCTCACCCAGCGGGGGTCTCGGTTACTTTTGCGGTACAACGACGCTTTTCAGTTCAGCTAGAAAATGAGTCCTGCATCCAGAAACGTTCTCCTCAACTTTGAAGATTCTATAAGAGCCACGGGGGCCCCCGACCCCCGATGGGGAATGACTGCCATGATCACCCACGGAACGACCACGACGTAGCCGAGGGACGTCGGCGCGCTCATGCCGGCGCCGGCCTCAGTCTTGAAATGATCAAAATCCTGCAAGACTACCAACTTGATCAGTTCCGGTGGGACACCAGTATGACCCGGTAGGAGAGATTGTTGCCTCCCACCCCACTTTCACTGATGGTTCATGTCGCCAGTCCCCTCTGCTACCCTTCAACGAAAACTTTTGGACTGCCGAAAGAGGTCCCGGTCCAACCACGAGTTGGTGGAGACATTTTGACTATACTTGGACCTTCCTAACCTCACCCAAAATGGCGCCGGTACAAATGAAACTCTCAACTCCTTGTTGTGCCCCGATTGCTCAGCCTTGTTATCATGAGATATGTATGCAGTTTTTAGCACATGAATTGATATGGGATAAGACTGATTACACGTTCGAACAATGAATTGATATTAAGTTCTAATGCATCATTGATTACTGTATTTATTATTGACGGTTGGAATTGTCGACACTAATGGTACTTGCTCACAATGAATTATCAATATGATTTTGTTGCACTTGATGCACTTTTTACTATGAAATCAACGACCACTGACTCTGTTATGTTTTCCACAAATAAATACCCCCCCCCATTTACAGTTCCAGCCTGCTCCGTGGCCGGCCCACGGGGTTGTAGGCCCGTATTTGGGCTTCAACATTTTTATTAAAGGTTTTTGAAAAAGAAAACGTAGTTGTAACGCGTAGATTGGTATGTTTCGAAGAAATGGCCACTGTTTCCGAATTTTTTTTTTAAAAAAAAAAAACAGATGAAATGAAGCAGCTCAAGTAGTTAAGGGTTAAAAAGTATAGTACGCAGAAACATTGAAAGTATGAATGGTCCAGGTTTGTTGTATGTGTTTTTCATTTTTGTACAGCATAAAGCAATCAATAAAGATCTTGGTATTTAGCCTCTACTTTATATGCTACCTGTATGAGGGAAGTTGTTTTAAATGCCCCTAAGCCACCCCGAAGGAATGTCACCTGGCCCCCCTAGTACGAACGAAAACGACTCCGTACCACTGTAGGTTATCTCTCTTCCTCAAAAATGACAAAAATTACTTTCTAGGACGTTTTGGACATTGATGATTTTCATATGATCTATTTATTAAAGTAATACTCATCTCTCCGCATGAAATTAATTTTCCACATGCTACACAAGTCAATCTCATCTGCCCAAAGTTCTTTTGCAGATTTGGGACCGTTTCCCTTGCCTCTGACTCACTTATTGCTAAGTCATTGGTGGATGTTTTTGCCGGTCGGGGGTTATCCACCAAATCTCGAAGTTGTGTTTTAGAATAATTAAGAGGGTGCCACCTCTCCATGTGCCGATGCATGGTATGATTACCATAGCTATATTTTTTTTCGGTCCCTCTCGAGAGGTTTTTTTTTGCAGATGAGGCAGGTAACGAACCTGGCATTAACTTTCTTTTCATGAGAAGGAAAAGAAAAAAATTGCCAGATAAAATTCACTTTCACATGGGACGTTCTTGGCATTTCTTTCAGAAACTTTTACATCACTGTGTCATTTCTTTGTCTATCCTGGTTAAAGCAATGTCATGTTTAATATAAGCACTTCCACATAGGATTGGGTGTATTGTTATAAGGCATGCTTTAAAAGTGATTTAATGAAATGAGCGACATTTCACTGAGTGAGTTCAGCAACACTGATATATGAAAACATTGGTGGTAAATGATATTAAATGTTACATGGTGTTCTTTGCAGGAGTTTAAGTCCTTTGTTGCAGTGGCAATTCTGCCTCAGGATTAGGGGGCCAGAGGGCTGAGTGGTACTTGTATGATATGTAGAGTGAAATGACAGGCTCTCCTCATGAAAAATAAAACTCTGTTCTTGTGTTCCTGCTTCCAGCGCCCGTCTCTTTATTTGGTAACCGTTCAAGATGGGAACTGAGTGGCGTTTTGTGCCAGCAGCCTGGGCATCGGTTGTAATCTGGGCTGAATTTTCCTCAGCACGGGGTGTGATTCTCAGGGAAGAGCAGCGCATATGGGAGGAGGTTTATGGCCCATACATGAGAGAGAGAGCGTGGGTGACCAGTGCATGGGGGAGATGCTTGCGAGGGTGGGGAGCCATGCTGAGGATCGGCGGCGTGCAGAGAGTGGGTCTGGTCAAGGCATCTAAAATGGCTGCCGTGCACGACAAAAGTGTGGCATTGGAAAAAAAAACAAGATGGCGCAGACAATGTTTATCAATACGGATTAATTTATAACAATTATTTTTAACAATATATTTACTCGCAGTGTCAAAATGGCGGTCAACACTTCCTGATTTCCTTCGAATTGAACGTTAACAGAAATCACGCAGCAAAAAAAAAAAACGCTCACGCGCAACCGCTGGAAGACAAGTATCAACATATATGAGCCTCCTCAACCACCCTCAGAAAACATAGGGGGTCAGGATAAGTCTCCCATACCCCCTTATACCCAATACTCACATTGCTTTTCCTCCATCTTGTAATTTAATTAAATCGAAACACAAAATGGCGAATTCCCGTTTTGCTACCAGTTTGCGACCCGGTTCGCGAACCGAGAAGCACTTCTACCGCGAAAAATCTATTTTTTTTTATTTGCCCCACGGGACCCTTTACTAACCCCAACATCATTCCTAGGGGGTCAAGAGGAATCTACCTTGCCCCCTTTGATTAAATTCCCCCTTCGTTTTTCTCCTCCTCTTGTCTCTCGATCCTACCGAGAGACAAGATGGTGGCCGCACCGGACTGTTTAGAATGTTGACAGGTACCGGAGAGCCAATCAGCTTCGCTTCGCAAAGCTCCGTTACGCGAAAAGTACACGATCTGGAGCGCTATCAGGGACGCTGTCACAGATATATCTGTTTTTTAAAACGTTAATTTCTCAAAATCCACTGGAGCACATATATTGAGACCCAGCAAAGGCACATCGGGCTAACAGTCCCTACAATTTTGCCAAGTTTCGTGCAAATCCATTCAGCCGTTCGAGCTAAAAGTGAGGCCAAACGCCCTATGGAAAAATGAATGGGAAAAATGCGTTTTGGGACCCCCCTTTTTTCTCGGCCCCCCCTTGACGGAACCCCCCCAAATTTTCAGGGGCTGCTCAGAAAGAAAATGTGGCATTTTCCTGAGAATTTCAGCCGCTTCCATCCACAAACGCCAAAGTTATTAGACATAGAATTTTCAAAAGTTCCATAGAGAAAAAATCCTAACTATATATACCTACTGGCTATCGCCAGTAGGTAATATATATATATATATATATATATATATATATATATATATATATATATATATATATATATATATATATATATTCACTGAAAAAACCATAGGTTTGACACCAGTTTTAGTTAGCTGAAAATTTTACTGACATAAAACCAATGAAATTCCACGTTATAGTTAGTTGGACTCACTATAACTTGCGCGTGTAATGCACTGCTGATGACATTACATATTACATCACTCATGACATGGTCAGTGACATCACTCATGACATCACTGATGACACCATCCAGTGAATGTGTATCTTACTGAAAAATAAATATTTTTTATATATGTATATGTAAAGGTCGATGGAAGAATAAATGTTTAAATAAATGTTTTAATGCATGTTTTTTTTTTAAAAATGATTGGTTAACTGGCTTATTAAGTGTATCTTAGTGAATACATATATTAGCGAGTAATGTTAAAATATTTAAATATATGTATCAGTGTTTCACTTTGTGAATAAGTGGCTGCATGGGTTGATGAGTACCTACATGTGTGTGTATATGGGTTATTAGATGTTTTTTAGTATCAGTATGAGTGTCTCTATGGTTTGGTGGGGGTGTTACTTATCATATAGATCCATCAATGACTGACTCACTGTTTCTATATTTTTTGAAGACAGCATATGTGCAGGACTGTATGGGTGAATGAGTGTATATATGTGTGTGTTAGTGAGTGAATGCCTGCCTCACTAGTGTCTTTATCAGTAACGAGATATGTTTTAATTTAGTATATGTGAGTATTGATATATATAAGTCAGTATATGTGAGACTAAGAGATAGAAAGAGTTCATGTTTAAATAAGTATTTGTTTTTATAAGTGATTGTTTAAGAGAGTAAGTATGTATAAGTTTCCTTAGAAGTAACGTGGTAGTGTGTGTATAGTTGTATATGCAAATAAATGGATGTTCAATAGTTTATTTGCATGTGTGAGTATGTATGTGAGTAACTTTTGGATGATTGTCGGTGTGTAACAGGATGTATAGGTGTATCACTACATATGATGAGTGAGTATATGTATGAGTGACTATATAGAACTGTTGGTGAATGAGAGAATGTGTATATAGATGGTGGAATTACTGAATTGTTTGTTGTAACTGGTATGGGTATCTCCATTTTTTTGAAAATGTTAATTTCTATTTTCCAATATGTGTTTTAAGGGTTACATTACACTTAAAGGAGGTCTGTCATCAGTGATGTCATGAGTGATGTCACTGACCATGTCATGAGTGATGTAATATGTAATGTCATCAGCAGTGCATTACACGCGCAAGTTATAGTGAGTCCAACTAACTATAACGTGGAATTTCATTGGTTTTATGTCAGTAAAATTTCCAGCTAACTATAACTGGTGTCAAACCTATGGTTTTTTCAGTGAATTTCATAGGTTTTTCAAATGCTATTTCCTAACTATAACGTGTGTAAAACCTATGGTTTTTTCAGTGAATTTCAGTTTTTTTGAATGCTAGTTCCTAAGTATGAAATCACGTTCGTAACTAGATAGTGTCACAGCCTACACGTCCTGAGAAGCGCATGTAAAGTCATGTGACTTGAAAACAAGACTTCCAATTGGTTCTTAGTAGTTTCTGTTCAGGAATTTACACGAAGCACTCCACCCACTTTCCTCACAATCTTTTCTACTCTCAAGAGACAACAACGTCGAGCATCTTCCGGAAAACTTTGCTGAAATGGCTGCCCTTTCTCATTCATCTTCCGAATCTGATGAGCGACCACCGTTAAGAAGAAAAAAGGAATCTTTCATTTGGCAATTTTTTACTTATCCTGAAGATCAAAAGAAAGTGAATGCGCCAAAAGTAACCTGCACGATATGCAATTCGGAGCTCTCAAGGGGAAATCCAAATAGAAAATATTCCTTTTCTATACACACCATGCTGCGGCATGTTAAACAAAGGCACCCTGAGCATTATGCAAAAGCACCGACAAGAGCCCTGGCCACGCTATTACCATCAGAGGTGGCCAGCACATCTTCTGGTGGACGACCTGTATCTCCATCGAGTGCTGAGATGGACTTGAGACCATATCTTGCGAAGGTGCACATGAAATGCAACGAGTGTGGAGAAATTCTTTTGTACGGAGAGCAGAGCCTCGTTCCTATTCAACTCAAAATTGAAAGTCATAAATGCCCCAAGAAAAGATAAATTTCTTTACTTCATTTTCATAGTATTACATACTGAAAAATGTAGTAGCAACTTTAAAAAATCGAAATCATCATAACACTTGTTTCCCAAAAAAAAAAAAAAAAAAAGTTCTTTTCAGAACTACCTCTTTCTACCAAAACGTGCTCCAAGAGCATATTATGAGATGTTTTTCCGCCGCTTTATTTTAGTGCGAGACCGGGTGCGCGCACCCTCCTATCGCGTACAGGACCTGACACTTGCATGTGAAGTCATGTGACTTCAAAACAACACTTCTAATTGGTTCTTGGTAGTTTCTATTCTGGAATTTACACGCAGCACTCCACCCACTTCCATCACTTTCTTTTCTACTCTCAAGAGAGAACAACGTTGAACATCTTCCCGAAGACTTCGCTGCAATGGCTACCGTTCCGCATTCATCTTCCGAATCTGAAGGAAATGAGCGACCACCTTTGACAAGAAAAACAGAGGCCACGCTATTACCATCAGAAGTAATCAGCACATCTTCCGGTGGACAACCTGCATCTCCATCGAGTGCTGAAATGGACTTGAAACCATATCTGGCGAACGTGCACATGAAATGCACGAACTGTGGAAATCTTCTTGTATACGGAGAGCAAAGCTTTACTCTAATTAAACACAAAATTGAGAGTCATAAATGCTCCAAGAAAAGTTAAATTTCTTCACTTTATTTGGATAGTATGACATACTGAAAAATGTCGTAGCAACTTTAAGAAATCAAATGCATCATAACACTTGTTTCCCAAAAAAAAAAAGTTATTTTCAGAACTAACTCTTTCTACCAAAACGTGCTCCTAGAGCATATTATAGGATGTTTTTTCACCGCTTACATTTAGTGCGCGACCGGGTGCGCGCACCCACCTATCGCGTACAGGTGTCGAGACACGCATGTGCAGTCATGTGACTTTAAAACAACACTTCCAATTGGTTCTTACTAGTTTCCATTCTGCAATTTACGCGGAACACTCCACCCACTTCCCTGGAAAACAAGTTTATCGAAAAACTTTTAAAGCCTCCTCTTATGAAATATTCGACACCGTTCACATAGCAGAGTAGTAAATAGCACTATATACACTCCGTCCCTTAATTATAAGAGACTTATTGCTATGTGAGAACAACTTTTGTTTTCACGCGATAATGTGAAATGCTGAGCCTGTTACATAATTTTATTTCACATATATGTTACTATTCTCCTTCGAGCACTAACACCGTAGAAAATACCACCAATAGCGGTGATATTTTTTACACCGAGAACGGGCGATTTGTATCGCTTAGAGCCCTTACAATTATAAAGTTTTATTTCCTAAGTCTCTGATCTCACACTGTGCAACGTGGCTCCCCTGTGTGTCGTAATAAGGTCCATAAACAAAAACTACAGGGCCAGCATTATACACATGCACAGAACCACAAAACGACAAGAGCCACCATGTTAATATATATCCTTAATATAATAAACCTCTGACAATAAATACATATTTCCGTGGCACCCCATAAAAGAAATTTG
The DNA here is from genome assembly GCF_964263255.1 of Lissotriton vulgaris. Lineage (NCBI taxonomy): Eukaryota > Metazoa > Chordata > Amphibia > Caudata > Salamandridae > Lissotriton > Lissotriton vulgaris. The sequence goes on along the minus strand of NW_028254213.1, from coordinate 135,224 downwards.
GCGTCCTCTGACTCTGCTTCATTACCAAACACTCTAACCTCCCGCCTCCCTCACTCTTCACTAAACTCCACACTCCACCCCACCCGGACCCCCTATTACAAACCTCAACCTACCCTCCCTGACCAAGCCCACCATGAACCTCAAACCGCCCCTGGAAAACTTATAAGACACAGGATTACTAAAACTCAAAGAATAGGCAACAGGCAGATAATCTAAATAGTACATAAAGGCACATATTTTTTCCATAATACTATTGAAAAACATGTTCTATTTTTTATAAATCTATCATGCATCTGACCCTCTAGAACCGCTTTCAAAATGTGAACTATAAACCTCTACTTTTCATTTCCAAACCATACACTTTCAATTACATCTACCCCACGCATGCGTTTCTTGATCTTTGTATTTGGCAGCGAATACCGACCTTGAATCGGAAGACATGAACAAGAGCTCCATTGTCACATTTAAAACTGAACGTTGCATCTGCTCACACACATATCTTTCACTTAGCTAACATTCACAGAAAACAGCATTGATGTAAAAAAAATTGACCTTGCTTTACAACTTGGTCAAATGACTCCCTTATTTTTTAACGCATCCTCCACTTCAAGAAAAGCTACTTTTTTGATAACTACTAAGCAATATATAAGTGACTAGACTCCTAGAAAATTTATCAAGTCATTCTGCTCCTCTCCACTGCATAGCCGGCGACCTAATTCTGTGGAGTTGCTATACAACCGGCAGTGCTGCGCCGTTTCCTTTACCATCTTGGGAAATTCAAAATGGATGTCCCTCCTGCCTTCGCAAATGAGCCGGACTACTTAGAACTATTTCGACAGAGAATGCTTCTGTACTACGGCACCTTACCACTCTCAACTTTGAATACTTCATATCGATTAACATTTCGATATTCGTATTTCACCTGTGTGCAGCCTGTATTTCATTGCCTGAGCTGTGATTTCACGTGGGCCCTGGATTTATGTCTCTGCAATTTGGTACCTCCTGAACCGAATTACAATCACCTCATGAATCCGTTACTTGATCATGAACAGCTTTGTTACAACGGAGGGTTTATGGCCTTTGCAGCGATACAAGGAGTTCTGGGTCATTGGAATATATTCGCAGCGGCGCAAGATTTCCTAACAGAGAGCTACATCGAAAACCCACCAAGCTGCCCTATGATGGTAAAAGACGCTCCAATAATGACAGATCATGAATGCTCCTTTCATCTTCTCAATTGGATGGCTGACATGTTTTCAGATGATAACAATGATTTCCTGTTAGAAGCACTTGCTGCATACTTTGCCTACACAATGGACGGTTAACTCTTTCCTAACAGAGAACTACATCGAAAACCCACCGAGCTGCCCTCTGATAATAAAAGAGGCTCCGATTTTAACAGATCATGAGTACTGCTTTACTCTTTTCCATTGGATAGCTGACATACTTTCAAATCATAAAAGTGATTTCCTGTTACAAGCAGAAGTTACCTATTTTGCCTAAACAATGCTGCAATAACTCTTATACAAGCCATTGACGTCCTCATTTCCTTCTGCTTCCCTATATTCCTCACGTTATTTTCCATATTTTCCTATTGGCTTTACTAACAGTGGACATTATGATTTTGTGTTGTTTAAATTTTGGTCTTTTATGTGGACTACATTTGTTTCTTCAGCTACTCGATTTTCAACTTTAATTTTTTACAGTCTAATCTCAACAATTCTATTGCATATCTTATCTAAGGTTATTTCAAACGTACTCGATGCAAAACTCGCTAATATATGCTACATGTACCCTAATTAATGTGTAAATTTTAAACGAGTTTTTTATAACTGTAAACGCCATTTCGCATCTCAACTGCTTATTTCCGCCTCACACGCCTCTGCTCCTTTAATTTTCTATAAAATTATTAATTTAAAATACTTTACAGAAAAATATGTTCTTTCAACAATATTTCCATTGTTACTTGTGCTGTATTTCAAATGCAATACTGCAACCTTCAAAAGATATCTCAATACAGTAGTTCTCCTCAATAGTGATTTGCGCAGCATCCAACAGATTACATACATACACCTCTCGCCATTTTGTCGCTTTTGGCGCCTTCTTTTCCCCGTACAAAGTAACATAACACAAACTTGATAGTGCTTCGCATGTAGACAGCTGATTGATAAAGTAATGATGTATAACCACTTGCATTTTCATATATCGTTCCTAAACTGAAAGGCCAGAGACCTATGGCTGAGATACCCGCCACCCCCTCTCAACACAATCCCCAAAGGAGGGAAACAGGAAACAGTTCTTGAAGTTTTTGGAAGAGGGAGGGAGTGACCCTCCCGGCCGTATTTATTAAAACAAAATTAAAACATTAAATCAACAGTTTCATATTAATGTACAATTTCATTACCACATTGCGATGTTTGGCTAACCTTAACAGATTCTCTAATACAGAGGTTCTCCTAGCCGAACTAACATCCTACAAACATTTACTTGAAATTATGAAATTGTACATCCTAACATTTAAGGGCCAACGGCAAGGTCGTAACCGGTGTCAAGATCCCTAACCAGAAATACCCCCCCCACTTGTGAGGGGCGACAGCACTGAGGCGTACCTCAAGTGCAACTACCAATTTCCCTTTGACTTGACGGGGGCACCAATAAAACTCGACGCCACTTAAAGGTCGTTCGAGGACTCGTGTGAGGTATCTAGAAGGTAGCGTAGACCCCCCCCCAAACCCCGCACAACTTACCACATCTGCCGTCGCAGACGTCACTGGCCCCGGGAAATTCCCCAGGAGGGGGCTGTAACCCCTCCTACACAGGAAGGGGCCTTGACCGCCTTTCCTTTTCTTTCGGCGACCCATCCTTAGAAGGGACCGCCTCCCCGTTGAGGGGCCAATGGCCACCTCTCCCGAGCGCTCCCATCCGTGTTGGGTGACGCCCACTCATAGGGATCTTCCAATTAGTGCTCACCGATCATGACCTTACCGCCACAGGCCGGATAGTTGACCGGCTATCCGGACCCCCCACAAAGCTCCTACCTAAAGGTCATGTTTTAACGTTTTTAACCATGCTAAGAAGTCTCCTATGAGTAACTCATTCCCCACCCGAGACAAATGCACACCATCCCCCAAATACATACTGTCATCATTAATACAGCCATGCGAAATAGAATGCAATGTCCTGGAACGGAACAACCTACTCACTTTGTTATTAAGCTTTCTCACAGAGTGATTCAAAGCAGGAACAGAAATAGCCCCTCGCCACACCTTTAGTGGGATCATATGGGACCACGCAATTGTGCACCCCGGAACTCTCCTCGCCAACCAACTTACAGTGGAAAGCATTGACTCCAGGAGAAGTCGTCTACCGGTGGTGACCAAATCATTGCCCCCTAGATGTACTATGACTATAGACGGCGGTGACCTCGTCCGCCCTAACAAACCCTCGAAAAATGCTTGAAACTGGTCAATACAGAGACCGCCTCTTCCGTAGAAGGACACACTGTACCCGTATTCCCCAGCTACGTGAATCATGTCACCTGCTTTGAATACGTCCGCGGCACGCCTCACGTATAAGTGGCCCACGACCCACACCTCCTTTTTCACAGCCGGTGATGTCTGACCGCTGGCCCGGTGTTGGGTCGACTGCATAGTCCGCCCCGCCTCGTAGGCTTGCGCAACTGAAAACCAAACAAAGAGAAGAAGCGTGAGTACATCATTACAGCTTCACAACATGTGCAACCGCACATACCTCTTATAACACTTGGAGGACCAACGCCCCACTCGTTTCACTTGTTCAACATTAAGACCCCTAGCTGTAGCTTCCGTAGCAGCCCCTATCCGAAAGGAATGGGTCCCAAACTCGCCCGGGTTCAAGCCCGCAGCGGCAATTGACATCGCAAGCACCCGCTGAAACTGAAATTTCGTCAGTGGGGTGGCGTCCGCGTGTCTCAACAAGGTCCCCCCCCATGATGCCACCCTTCGTGCTAGGTAGTCTTCTAAACACTTTACCGGACACATGGAGGACCCGGGAATCCTGCGTATGATTACGCAGTCACCCATCCCATCTTGATCGGTCTTGGACCTGACAAAGGAGACAGTCATTGTCTCTCCTCTGATCTGAACGTGTTCCTGGCACAAACCCCCTGTCACATCCCGTTTGTTCCTTGCCACCAGTTCGCTTACCCGCATCGTTCCATGAAATGCCAGCGTAAAAGCGGCTCGGAACAACACCGTCTCAAACTGAGATGAACATGTGGCAGGGAGTGTGGCCAACAACTGGGCCAACCTATCCAAACCTATCGGGCGCCTCTCATCTACTCTGCGACCCTCAAGGCGTTGCCACCCACGCAGCGCTTTCTGTACAACGAAAGACGCTGTCGGGTCCTGGATACCATGAGCCCTGGCAACAAAGGAAATGGCAGCACGATGCCTCTGGGCCGTAGCCACCGATTTCCCAGCCCTACGTAAGGACATCAGAAAATTCACTACCCATTCCTCGTGGCCCCAAAGCCCCTCTCTATCAGTCCCCAAAAAGGCTAAATAGGACCGAAACGCCCCTTCATATGCCTTCCTTGTCCTTGGTGCTAGGCTCTCTCCCACGAGGTGACGAAGTTCGGGGCACCGAGAGACCAGAGAGCTTCGGGAAAGGGTGCCGGCTCTGGGTCCGCTGTGGGAAGGAAACCCGAGAAAGCCTGCATATGAAAACGAGACAGTGCATCAGCCGCCTGATTCATTACCCCCGGGACATGTTTTGCTCTGAATAGCACATTCAGTTGCATACACAGTAAAACAATTTCTTTGAGCAGTCTTAAAATCAGTTTACATCGTGCTGCCTGGCTATTGATGCACTCGACCACGGTCATATTGTCAGACCAAAATACCACAGAGTGATCTTTGAACCCTTCGGGCCAGGTTCTCAGGGCCACCAAAATGGGGAAAAGTTCCAGGAAAGCAATATTACTTGTCAGTCCATTGTCATGCCACCATGCCGGCCATCTTTGTGCCGACCATTTTGTGCCGAAGATGGCACCAAAACTATGCTACCTGCCGAATCTGTCCATAGCCCCAGCTCTTCAGAGGACACGGCCGGTTTGTTCCAGACGACTCGACCATTAAAATCCGCCAGAAATGCTAACCAAATACGCATGTCCTGGCGGACCTCAGCCGATAGTCTCGTGCGATGATGACCCTCCTTTAGGCCGACCATAGCTTGGGCAATTGAACGGGAAAAGGGGCGGGCCATCGGTATAACCCTCAGGGCAAAATTCAACTGTCCCACCAACTGCTGTAATTGATGCAGCGTAACTTTAGATCCATTTATACACATTTGCAGGGCTGCCCTGAACTTCCCCACTTTGTCAGCTGGTAAACGAAAACAACCCTCACTGGAGTCTAACTCGATCCCCAGAAACTCGAGGCAAGTCGCAGGACCCACCGTCTTACCTGGTGCCAATGGCACACCAAACTGCTTCATTAACACACAAAATTCGGCCAAGGCCTGGCCACATTCGAGATCCCCGGCTGCCCCAAGGAACAGAAAATCATCAAGGTAATGCATTACATGTTGGAAACCCGTCCTCTTTGTGAAGACCCATTGTAGAAAACTACTGAATTTCTCGAAATAGGCACAAGATATAGAGCACCCCATCGGCATACACCTATCCATGTAATAATGACCCTGAAACATGAAACCTAGGAGACGCTGGTCGTCTGGGTGTACCGGGAGCAATCGGAACGCTGACTCGATATCTGACTTCGCCATCAGCGCCCCGGGCCCCAGGCGATTCAAAATGGCTACGGCCTCATCGAAGGATGCGTACCGCACCGAACACACTTCTGGGTCTATTGCATCGTTTACAGAAAGACCACGTGGAGCTGATAAATTATGAATCAATCGGAACTCACCCGGGTCCTTCTTGGGGACCACCCCTAAAGGAGAACAAACAAAATTCTGCACCGGGGGTACACTAAACGGGCCTGCAACCCGACCTCGACTAACCTCTTTCCGGATCTTATCCTGTACCACGGTCGTATGCTGCAGGACCGAAAGTTGATTTTTACACTTCTCCACACCCTGAAAGTCCCCTACTGGGATGCGGAAACCACACGAAAACCCGTTCCGCAGCACCCCAGCAGAAGTACGATCCGGGTATTCACTGAGCCAGGGAATCATCGCCAAGGTATCAATCGGGGTAGGTAAAGGCGCCCCTCGGACTATGTTAGACCTGTTTGGCGCCTCCTCTACCGCCGTTATCACCCGTTTTGGCTCTACACGTGGACTCAGGATGGGACGACCCGCACCCACTACATTCGTGTTTAAATTTACACGATCCCTGGGGCCTAGTACATTTACCTCTGTTGAAATTCCAGCAGAACCCCCTTTTCCCTGTATTGCTGGCAGGTCTCGAGTAATCGTCGGTACCCGTACCTGATCGAAAGGGCGTCCCCGCATATTGGCGGGAGGATTCGCCAACATTACTCCCTACCAATGGCATTTTCAACATACCTGTCTCCTTCATTTTATCCCATGTCAAAGAATCGTAACAATCCCAGGTTAAGCTTTTATTATGCTCTTTAGCCTTTCTAAAAAGATTATCGTAGCAGAACCAATGGTTACCCTGGTGTGACGTCGAGTACCCCATGATTCGCGACTGATAGGTCGGCAACTCGGAAAGCAACTCGGGCCTACGTTCCCCCAAGATCGACGTAAAAATCCCCCATGCTTTGCCCCAATTGCCAATATTCTCATTCACTTTAAAGGCGGCCATTTTTGCGCGCCAAACACTCGGATGCATGAGGTCTTTCTGGCCCTTAACATGCTCCACCTCATAATGATCAACAAGCAACGAGAAGATGTTCACATATTCCCCCGCCCAAATCTTCTCTTTAATTGCCAAAGGCACATGTTGACCCAACCTTTCTCTACGAGAGGGTGCTGACTCATCCCTCGCAATCGGCAATGGCCGCTTACCTGCACCGGACGCTGCCTCTGCGGTCGTAATCGTCCCTTGTGGCTTGTCAACTACTGCAGCCGGCGCGGACACCTTGGCTGCATCCCGTTTCTCGCGCAATTGCTTCATCAGCGCCTGCGCGTCGACAGCCGTGGCGCCCTCACTACTTTCGCCCAACCACGCTGCAAGTTGTGCTGCCAGCTCGGGCGGCATATCTTCATTGGACACCGGGGTGACCACCACGGGAATCGGATTCCCCTCCACGGGTACTGGGGTTGGCGCTTCAAGCGGGGTACAGGGAACCGGGACGTCTCCCCCAGCTGGTCCCCTCCTTGGCCTCTTGGCTCTCCCTCCTGGGGCTGCTCCAGCCGAAGGACGTTCCGGCCCCCCTTCCCCCTCTCTCTCCGCCACCCGCTTCTTCAGCTCGGTCATCTCCTTCATGAGGACCCGAAGCATCTGTTCAGTCGTCATTCTCTTTCCGCCTTTCTTGGGCATTTCTCCGACAGAGTATCTGTAAGACAAAAGAAAGATTAAAACGCTCAAAATTGGCTCTTCGTTCCGTCTCGAGCTCACGTGCAGCGAGGAGGTGCAGCTTCAGAGCACAGGAACAAGAGGATGCCTTCTGGTCTTGCGTCCCCTTTTATCCGTCTTCAGGGCGGGCGTAAACCCGCCCCTGCCTGCCCCGAGGGCGTGGCCAGCCGCGTCAGTGTCTAGGCCAGCCCACTCTAGGGCGGGAAAAAGCGCGCCCCGGCTACGCCGCTTCGGGCATACCAGCCGAGACACGCCTCCCGCCCAAGATGGCTTCCCGGGGGGATCGTGGTACTCTGCCATACGTGCGGGGGGACCGAGTGGTCGCCCCTTTCCATTCTTCCATTTATTGAAATATAATATACTTCCTTATAAGAGTGTACAATGTTTTTTTCCAACTATATTCATTTTTCTTCAACTATAGCGTTTGTATTCCATGTACTACTGACAATACCAATTACTGTGTTTTTTGCAATTTCTGTACTCATATTACATAATGATTTGCCTTTAAAACAGTACATTTCTAAATAAACATGTCATATATTCACGGTTTCTCTTTTAATCCATAATCTCAACTGAAATGATTTCATATTGAAAAACTATTCATGGGTTCCACATAACCTTAACTGTAGTCACTGAGGACCTTATTTATGAAGACCTTCCGCCGCCGGTGCCTCATTTTTTAAAATGGGAAACAGTGACGCACCGGTGGCGCAAGGCCTTCATAAATAAAGTCCTGAATGTTTTCTTTTCTCGACCTCACTTACTGATGCTAGAACCTGCAAGCCAATTACGGGCCGTGAACTCTTTCTAAGTAGGTCGCGCACCATACAGACAGTTATACCACTGTTAAAAACATTTTTTTACTGTTACCAAGCACCGCCACAGTTCCGCTTCACTCAGACTTAATCACTGCTCCCACGCTTCTACAGGCCAAACGCTATGTCGTATTTCTCTCCTTATCACCCTTTCATCTCTTCAATAACAAACAGTTGTCCGCCTGCCACCACAGAACAGAGTCAGACACAGAGGCACCAAAGAGTGAACCCATCACCAACTGCCATCTCCGGCTGTTTCCATGGTTACACCTCATTCTGCACCTCGCTGAAGGCACAGGTCAAAAGTTCATGTCTCAACGTTCTACAACAAATTAAGAAGACTATTTTCCCTCCAGAAACACCTGCCAATCCACAGCTCTGTTACATGTCTTGTTTTTTCACACCCAATAGTACTTCTCGTTTAATATAAACATTAACATGCAACGTACTGTTCAATCTCCACTTATTACAATCAACCAATCATTTTTATTTTTTTAACCACACCCAGCCTCTTCCTTTTTCTTTATTTAGAATTTCAACTTCTAACTACCATTCCACTTCCAGAACCGATCGGAGGACGACTACAAATCCCTTGAAAATGAAGGTCTGGCTTATACGACACAGTTATATTCACTGGAGTGAAAAATATGCAGTAAGCAGACGAATTTGCAACCTCGGCTTACCAAATGTACACATAACATGGATTGCCAAAAGAGGATTGAAATGTCAACAATTGATTCCATTGGTGAAAACTTTTATGCATCTCCCAGAACCAGACCTTATAATTGGGCACTGTGGTGGGAACTATCTAGGCACAATCACTGGGGTAGGTCTGGAAATGCTTCTAAAAGACACCTTTCGACAATTGATGACACTTTTTCCTCGATCTGCCTTGGTATATTCCAATATATGCCAAAGACAGAAATGGAATTGGTCCAATCAACATTGTGCACAATTTGAGAAAGCAAGGAGACTTGTAAATAAATCTGTTTCTGCGTTCCTCAGAGATTATAGCATGGGTTCTATTTACCACAACAACTTGCGATACCACATGCAAGACGTCTATAGGAGAGACGGTGTTCATTTCACAAATGAGGGAAACAGAATCTTCCTCTGCAACATCAGGCTCTGCATCGGTACTTACTTATAAATGCAGAAAACACTCAATTAACACAATGGCTCTTTTCAGAGCCACCTTATATCTAAGCACTCAAACTTCTGATTTATCTCCATTTTCACACTCTTGTAAATAGGTGTGCGTGACCGGGTGCGCGCACCCCGTATTTTTTTCGGGAAAAAATTATATCTTTTTGCGTTTAAGGGCCTTACTGCACACCCCGAGAAAAGCTACGCAGCAAAACAATCTCTACCTTCTCCCCTTTCCATGTTTCAACGCTTTGAAATGAACAATATATTTACTTGCAGTGACAAAATGGCGAACAAAACTTCCTGTTTTCCTTCGAATCGAACGTTAACAGACGTCACGCAGCAACAAAAAAAATCCGCTCACGCGCAGCCGCTTGAGTGCGCGCACGCGTGCGCGCCTATAGATATATAATAGACTTTAACTTTAATTTTCTCAACAACTACTGAACGGATTTACACCATTCCAAAAAAAGCGTAATCTGCAAACCGGACTCTACAGTTTTGCCAAATTTCTTATAAATCCATTCAGCCGTTCGACCTGTAGCCGAGTCTAAAGGTCCTATGGAAAATAACATGCAGAAAACACGTTTTGGGACCTCCCTTATATCTCAGCCCCCACTTGACCAATCCCCCCCAAACTTTCAGGGAAGGAGCGCAGCGGACCGAGCCATCTTCTTTGAGAAATTCGCTAAGATTCTTCAACCAGGGCCAAAGTTATTCCAAATAGAATGTTGAGGATTTCCTATGGAAAACAATCCTAACTATAACTACCTACTGGTGACCGCCAGTAGGTAATATATATATATATATATATATATATATATATATATATATATATATATATATATATATATATATATATATATATATATATATATATTCACTGAAAAAACCATAGTTTTGACACCAGTTATTGTTAGCTGGAAATTTTACTGACATAAAACCAATGAAATTCCACGTTATAGTTAGTTGGACTCACTATAACTTGCGCGTGTAATGCACTGCTGATGACATTACATATTACATCACTCATGACATGGTCAGTGACATCACTTATGACACCATCCAGTGAATGTGTGTCTTTCTAAAAATAAATATGTTTTATATATGTATATGTAAAGGTTGAGGGAAGAATAAATGTTTAAATTATTGTCTTAATGAATGTTTTTTTCAAAAAGAAATGATTGGATAACTGGCTTATTAAGTGTACCTTAGTGAATACATATATTAGCGAGTAATGTTTAAATATTTAAATATATGTATCAGTGTTTCACTTTGTGAATAACTGGCTGCATGGGTTGATGAGTACCTACATGTGTAGGTATTTGGGTTCTTAGATGTTTTTTTGTATCAGTATGAGTGTTTCTATGGTTTTATGGGGGTATTACTAATCACATAGATGCATGAATGACTAACTCTCTCTTTGTATGTGTTTAGAAGACACCATATGTGCAGGACTGTATGGGTGGTTGAGTGTGTATAGTTTTATATGCAAATAAATGGATGTTCAATAGTTTATTTGCATGTGTGAGTATGTGTGTGAGTAACTTTTGGATGATTGTCGGTGTGTAACAGGATGTATAGGTGTATCACTACATATGATGAGTGAGTATATGTATGAGTGACTATATAGAACTGTTGGTGAATGAGAGAATGTGTATATAGATGGTGGAATTACTGAATTGGTTGTTGTAACTGGTATGGGTATCTCCATTTTTTTGAAAATGTTAATTTCTATTTTCCAATATGTATTTTAAGGGTTACATTACACTTAAAGGAGGTCTGTCATCAGTGATGTCATAAGTGATGTCACTGACCATGTCATGAGTGATGTAATATGTAATGTCATCAGCAGTGCATTACACGCGCAAGTTATAGTGAGTCCAACTAACTATAACGTGGAATTTCATTGGTTTTATGTCAGTAAAATTTCCAGCTAACTATAACTGGTGTCAAACCTATGGTTTTTTCAGTGAATTTCATAGGTTTTTCAAATGCTACTTCCTAACTATAACGTGTGTAAAACCTATGGTTTTTTCAGTGAATTTCATAGTTTTTTTGAATGCTAGTTCCTAAGTATGTAATCACGTTCGTAACTAGATAGTGTCACCGCCTACACGTCCTGAGAAGCGCATGTAAAGTCATGTGACTTGAAAACAAGACTTCCAATTGGTTCTTAGTAGTTTCTGTTCTGGAATTTACACGAAGCATCCACCCACTTTCCTCACAATCTTTTCTACTCTCAAGAGACAACAACGTCGAGCATCTTCCGGAAGACTTTGCTGAAATGGCTGCCCTACCCCATTCATCTTCCGAATCTGAAGGAAATGAGCGACCACCGTTAAGAAGAAAAAAGGAATCTTTCATTTGCCAATTTTTCACTTATCCTGAAGATCAAAAGAAAGTGAATGCGCCAAAAGTAACCTGCACGATATGCAATTCGGAGCTCTCAAGGGGAAATCCAAATAAAAAATATTCCTTTTCTATACACACCATGCAGCGGCATGTTAAACAAAGGCATCCTGAGCATTATGCAAAAGCATCGACAAGAGCCCTGGCCACGCTATTACCATCAGAGGTGGCCAGCACATCTTCTGGTGTACGACCTGTATCTCCATCGAGTGCTGAGATGGACTTGAGACACATAACACTTCTTTCCCAAAAAAAAAAAAAAAAAAGTTCTTTTCAGAACTATCTCTTTCTACCAAAACGTGCCCCAAGAGCATATTATGAGATCATTTTTTTGCCGCTTTATTTTAGTGCGAGACCGGGTGCGCGCACCCTCCTATCGCGTACAGGACCTGACACTTGCATGTGAAGTCATGTGACTTCTAAACAACACTTCTAATTGGTTCTTGGTAGTTTCTATTCTGGAATTTACACGCAGCACTCCACCCACTTCCATCACTTTCTTTTCTACTCTCAAGAGAGAACAACGTCGAACATCTTCCCGAAGACTTCGGTACAATGGCTACCGTTCCGCATTCATCTTCCGAATCTGAAGGAAATGAGCGACCACCTTTGACAAGAAAAACGGAGGCCACGCAATTACCATCAGAACTAATCAGCACATCTTCCGGTGGACGACCTGTATCTCCATCGAGTGCTGAGATGGACTTGAGACCATATCTGGCGAACGTACACATGAAATGCACGAACTGTGGAGAACTTCTTGTATACGGAGAGCAAAGCTTTACTCTAATTAAACAAATATTTGAGAGTCATAAATGCTCCAAGAAAAGTTAAATTTCTTCACTTTATTTGGATAGTATAACATACTGAAAAATGTTGTCGCAACTTTAAGAAATCAAAAGCATCATAACACTTGTTTCCCCCCCCAAAAAAAAAAACAAGCTTCAAGAGCATATTAGCTGATATTTTCTCGCCGCTTTCTTATAGTGCGCGACCGGGTGTGCGCACCCACCTATCGCGTCGAGACACGCATGTGCAGTCATGTGACTTTAAAACAACACTTCCAATTGGTTCTTACTAGTTTCTATTCTGCAATTTACACGGAACACTCCACCCACTTCCCTAGAAAACTAGTTTATCGAAAAACTTTTAAAGCCTCCTCTTATGAAATATTCGACATCAATCACATAGCAGAGTACTAAATAGCACTATATACACTCCGTCCCTTAATTATAAGAGACTTATTGCTATGTAAAAGCAACTTTTGTTTTCACGCGATAATGTGAAATGCTGAGCCTATTACATAATTTTATTTCACATATATGTTACTATTCTCCTTCGAGTACTAACACCGTAGAAAATACCACCAATAGCGGTGATATTTTTTACACCAAGAACGGGCGATTTCTATCGCTTACAGCCCTTACAATTATAAAATTTTATTTCCTAAGTCTCTGATCTCCAACTGTGCAACGTAGCTCCCCTGTGTGTCGTAATAAGGTCCATAAACAAAAACTACAGGGCCAGCATTATAAACATACACAGAACCACAAAACGACAAGAGCCACCATGCTGATATATCCTTAATATAATAAACCTCTGAGAATGGAAAGGGGCGACCACTCGGTCCCCCCGAACGTATGGTGGAGTACCCCGATCCCCCCGGGAGGCCATCTTGGGCGGGAGGCGAGTCTCGGCTGGTATGCCCGAAGCGGCGTAGCCGGGGTGCGCTTTTTCCCGCCCTGGAGTGGGTTGTCCTGGGCACTGAAGCCGCCAGCCACGCCCCCGGAGGCGGGCGGAGGCGGGTTTACGCCCGCCCAAAGACGGATAAAAGGAGCAACGAGCCAAGAAAGCATCCTCTTGTTCCTGTGCTCTGAAGCTGCACCTCCCTGCTGCACGTGAGCTCGAGACGGAACGAAGAGCCAATTTTGAGCGTTGTAATTTTGTTCTTGTTCTTACAGATATCTTCGTTGGAGAATGCCGGGCAAGAAGGTCGGAAAGCGGGTCGGTACCGATCAGATGCTCCGCATGCTCGTAAAGGACATAGCCGAGTTGAAAAAGCAGATGGCAGCAATGAACGGGGCGGGAGGCCCGAAGCGAATCACCGGACCAGCATTTCCGGGAGTAGTCCCCAGTGGGAGAGGCAAGAGGTCCAAGCGGGGGGCACCTGGGGGGGAGGCCCCGGTTCCCGATACACCGATAGAGGAGCCAATCCCGGTTCCGAAGGAGGGGCATCCGATCCCCGTTGTAGTCACTCCCGTGAACGGGGAGGATATGCCTCCCGAGTTGGCTGCACAACTGGCAGCGTGGTTGGGAAAAGATAGTGAGGGCACCACGGCGGATGACGCCAGGGCAGTAATGAGGCAATTGTGAGAATCTAGAGAGGCTGCGAAGGCACCATCTTCTGTTCCCCCACAGGTTCCGGTGGGCAAGACCGCAGCGGGCACGAGTTTGGCAGCGATTACAGCTCCTAGTTCAGGTAAGCGGCTACTGCCGATTGCGGGAGAAGGGTCTGTACCCTCACGAAGGGAGAAAGTGGCCCAGCATGTTCCACTCGAAGTTAAGGAAAAATTTGGGCTGATAAGTATGTGAACATGTTTTCTTTGCTTACCGACCATTACGAGATTGAACATGTGAAGGGCCAAAAAGAGCTTCTGCATCCGAGTGTTTGGCGCGCCAAAATGGCCGCCTTTAAGGTTGAAGAGAACATAGGTACTTGGGGCAGAGCGTTTGGCATATTCACCTCAATTATGGGGGAGCGAAGGCCTGAGTTGTTGCCCGAGTTGCCCATATATCAGACACGTATCATGGAGTATTCTCAATCATACGAGGGCAATCAGTGGTTTTGTTATGACAATGTTTTTAGGAAGGCCAAAGAGCACGACCCAGCTCTGACCTGGGATTGTTATGACTCGATTTCTTGGCAGAAAATGGAGAATTCAGGCATGTTAAAGGTACCATTGTCGGGGGGTAACGGGGGTGAATCTTCCCGCCAATCCTCTGGGACGCCCTTTCGAACGGGTGCAGGTAACGAGCATCACTCGAAGTCGAGTGGCAACACGGGTAAAAAGGGGATTTGTTGGAACTTTAACAGGGGAAAATGTACGAGGCCCCAGGGGTCATGCAAGTTTAGACACGACTGCGGGGGGTGTGGACAGTCCTCCCATCCCGAGACCATGTGCAGAGCCAAAACGGGTGATAACGGTGGTAGGGGAAGCGCCAAACAGGTCTGAAATAGGCCGAGGGGCGCCTTTACCTACCCCGGTTGATACCATGGCTATGATTCCTTGGCTCAATGAATACCCGGATCATGTCTCCGCTGGGGTGTTGCGAGACGGGTTTTCGTATGATTTCCGCATTCCAGTAGGGAATTTTCAGGGTAAAACAAGTTGTAAGAACCAACTGTCGGTACTGCAGCATACGGCGGTGGTACAGGTAAAGATTGGGAAAGAGGTGACTCGAGGACGGGTTGCCGGTCCATTCGATTTGCCACCGGTTGCTAACTTTGTTTTTTCCCCCTTAGGGGTGGTCCCCAAGAAGGACCCGGGTGAGTTTAGGCTAATACATAATTTGTCAGCCCCACGAGGTCTTTCCGTGAATGATGCGATAGACCCGGAAGTGTGTTCGGTGCGGTACGCATCTTTCGATGAGGCCGTCGCCATGTTGAATCGCCTGGGGCCCGGGGCGCTGATGGCAAAATCAGACATCGAGTCAGCGTTCCGGTTGCTCCCGGTACACCCAGACGATCAGCGTCTCCTTGGTTTCATGTTTCAGGGTCGCTATTACATGGATAAATGTATGCCAATGGGATGCTCCATATCTTGCGCTTATTTTGAAAAGTTCAGTTGTTTTCTGCAATGGGTATTCACGAGAAAGACGGGTTTTCAGCATGTTATGCATTATCTCGATGACTTTCTGTTCCTAGGGGCAGCCGGGGATCCAGAATGTGGACAGGCTTTAAATGAATTTTGTGACTTAATGAATCATTTTGGTGTGCCATTGGCACCAGGTAAGACTATGGGTCCCTCGACTTCACTCGAGTTTCTGGGGATAGAGCTCGATTCGAAGGAGGGTTGCTTTCGGTTACCCAAAGAAAAGGTGGTAAAATTCAGGGCCTCCCTTGAAACATGTATTCGAGAGACTAAGGTAAACTTGCATCAATTGCAGCAAACGGTGGGCCAGTTGAATTTTGCCCTTAGAGTAATGCCAATGGCCCGCCCCTTTTCCCGCTCGATTGCACAAGCCATGGTCGGTCTTAAGGAAGGACACCACCGCACGAGGCTCTCGGCAGAGATTTGCCAGGACATGCGCATTTGGTTGGCATTTCTGGCGGATTTCAATGGTCGAATTGTCTGGAACAAGCCGGCGGTGTCCTCCGAGGAGCTGGGGCTGTGGACAGATTCGGCGGGGAGTGTGGGTTTTGGCGCCATATTCGGTACGCAATGGTCGGCTCAGAAATGGCCGTCATGGTGGCACGAGTGCGGGCTGACGAGTAACATTGCTTTTCTTGAACTCTTCCCTATTTTGGTGGCCCTGAAGACATGGCCTGAAGGGTTTCGGGATCACTCTGTGGTGTTCTGGTCTGATAACATGACCGTGGTTGAGTGTATCAATAGTCAGGCAGCACGTTGCAAATGGATTCTGAGACTGCTCAAAGAAATTGTGTTATTGTGTATGCAGTGGAATGTGCTCTTTAGGGCAAGACATGTCCCGGGGGTACTGAACCAAGCGGCTGATGCGCTTTCTCGTTTCCGTATGCAGGCCTTCTGGGGTTTTCTGCCCACAGCGGACCCGGTGGCGGCACCCTTTCCCGAAGCTCTCTGGTCTCTCGGTGCCCCGAACTACAAAACCTCGTGGGAGAGAGTTAAGCACCCAGGACAAGGAAGGCATATGAAGGGGCGTTCCGTTCCTTTTGGTCCTTTTTGGGTTCTGCTAGGGGGGAGCTTTGGGGCCAGGAAGAGCTTGTCGTAAAATTCTTGCTGTCTTTACATCAGGCAGGCAAATCCGTAGCTACGGCCCAGAGGCATCGGGCCGCCATTTCTTTTATGGCAAGGGCTCATGGGATCCAGGACCCGACAGCGTCTTTCGTGGTGCAGAAAGCGCTACGTGGGTGGCAACGCCTTGAGGGTCGCAGAGTAGATGAGAGGCACCCGATAGGTCTGGATAGGTTGGCCCTGTTATTATCCGTACTCCCTGCGACATGTTCATCCCAGTATGAAACAGTGTTATTCCGGGCCGCCTTTGCGTTAGCATTCCATGGGGCAATGCGGGTAAGCGAACTGGTGGCGAAGAACAAGCGGGATACGGTGGGGGGACTGTGCCGAGAGCACATTCAGGTAAAGAGGGAGACGATGACTGTCTCGTTTGTCAGGTCCAAGGCCGATCAGGGTGCGATAGGGGATTGTGTAGTCATACATCGGATTCCCGGATCTCCCATGTGCCCTGTTGTTTGCGTAGAGGAATATTTAGCGCAGAGGGCGTCATCATGGGGGGGGACCTTGTTGAGGCACGCTGATGCCACCCCACTGACGAGGTTTCAGTTCCAGCGGGTGCTTGCAATGGCAATTTCGGCCGCGGGCTTGAACCCCGGCGAGTTTGGGACCCATTCCTTTCGAATAGGGGCTGCTACTGAGGCTACAGCCAGGGGTCTGAGTGTAGAAAAAGTGAAACGTTTGGGGCGTTGGTCCTCGAATTGTTACAAAAGTTATGTGCGGTTGCACATGTTGTGAAGCTGCTATCATGTACTCACGCTTCTTATTTTTGTTTGGTTTACAGTTTCGCAAGCTTACGAGGCGGGGCGGACTGTGCAGTCGACCCGACACCTGGTAACCAGCGGTCAAACATCACCGGCTGCGGAAAAAGTGGTGTGGGTCGTGGGCCACTCATACGTGAGGCGTGCCGCGGACGTATTCAAAGCAGGTGACATGATTCACATGGCTGGGGAATACGGGTACAGGGTGACCTTCTACGGAAGGGGCGGGCTCTGTATTGACCAGTTTCAATCCTTTTTCGAGGGCTTGTTAGGGCGGACGAGGTCACCGCCATCTATAATCGTAGTCCATCTTGGGGGCAACGATTTGGTGACCACTGGTAGACGACTTCTTCTCGAGGCGATACTTTCCACAGTAAGTTGGTTGGCGAGAAGGGTTCCAGGGTGCACAATTGCATGGTCCCATATGATTCCACGTAGAGTGTGGCGGGGGGCGAATTCGGTTTCTGCTTTAAATCATTCTGTGAAGAAAGTGAATAACAAATTGGGTAGATTGTTTCGTTCAAGTGCACTGCATTGTATTCCTCATGGTTGTATCAAGGGGGACAGTATGTATTTGGGTGATGGGGTCCATTTGTCCCGGGTGGGGAATGAGTTACTCATAGGAGACCTCATAGCTTGGCTAAAGAGTTTAAAGCATGACCTTTAGGCAGGAGTTTTTGTGGGGGGTCCGGATAGCCGGTCAACTATCCGGCCTGTGGCGGTAAGGTCATGATCGGTGAGCAGTAATTGGAAGATCCCTATGGGGGGGCGTCACCCATTACGGATGGGAGCGCCCGGGGGAGGTGGCCATTGGCCCCTCAACAGGGAGGCGGTCCCTTCTAAGGATGGGCCGCCGAAAGGAAAGGGAAGGCGGTCAAGGCCCCTTCCTGGATAGGAGGGGCTACGGGCCCCTCCTGGGAATTTCCCGGGGCCAGGACACCTGCGACGGCAGATGTGGTAAGTTGTGTGGGGTGGAGAGGGGGGTTTACACTACCTTCTAGACACCTCACATGAGTCCTTGGACGACCATTAAATGGCGTCGAGTTCATTGGGGCCCCCGTCAAGTCAAGGGAAATTGGTAGATGCACATGAGGTACAGCCTCTGTGCGGTCGCCCCTCGCAAGTGGGGGGGGGTAATTCTGGTTTAGGGATCTGACACCGGTTACGACCTTGCCGTTGGCCCTTAACGTTAGGATGTACAATTTCAAGTTAAAATGTTTTGTAGGATGTTAGTTCGGCTAGGAGAACCTTTGTATTAGAAATATGTTAAGGTTAGCCAAACATCGTAATGTGGAAATGAAATTGTACATAATATGAAACTGTTAATTTTAATGTTTTGATTTTGTTTCATATTTTAATAAATACGGCCGGGAGGGTCACTCCCTCCCGCCTTCCAAAAGTTCAGTACGGTTTCCGGTTTCCCATCCTTGGGGATTGTGTCGAGAGGGGGTGGCGGGTATCTCAGCCATATGGAAAGGGGCGACCACTCGGTCCCCCCGAACGTATGGTGGAGTACCCCGATCCCCCCGGGAGGCCATCTTGGGCGGGAGGCGAGTCTCGGCTGGTATGCCCGAAGCGGCGTAGCCGGGGCGCGCTTTTTCCCACCCTGGAGTGGGTTGTCCTAGGCACTGAAGCCGCCAGCCACGCCCCCGGAGGCGGGCGGAGGCGGGTTTACGCCCGCCCAAAGACGGATAAAAGGAGCAACGAGCCAAGAAAGCATCCTCTTGTTCCTGTGCTCTGAAGCTGCACCTCCCCGCTGCACGTGAGCTCGAGACGGAACGAAGAGCCAATTTTGACCCACCCCCCAGCCCCTGAAGACAGCAAGTGGTTTTTGAAATAAAGTTTTGATGTGGTAACTCTATTTCTTACAGGTTGTTACAATCGAAGTGTTATTTGTGTATGCAATAAAGTGACTGGTTCTTTTCAGTATGTTTTTTCGAATAAAGTTTTGCACTAGTGTTGACCAGTAATCATACGTGAAGCAGTTATGGTTGTTTTAATTTTAGTAATTCTAGTTAATTGTCGTATTTATTTTGGTCGGGCGGTAAGGTCATGATCGGTGAGCAGTAATTGGAAGATCCCTATGGGGGGGCGTCACCCATTACGGATGGGAGCGCCCGGGGGAGGTGGCCATTGGCCCCTCAACGGGGAGGCGGTCCCTTCTAAGGATGGGCCGCCGAAAGGAAAGGGAAGGTGGTCAAGGCCCCTTCCTGGATAGGAGGGGCTACGGGCCCCTCCTGGGAATTTCCTGGGGCCAGGACACCTGCGACGGCAGATGTGGTAAGTTGTGTGGGGTGGGGAGGGGGGTTTACGCTACCTTCTAGACACCTCACACGAGTCCTCGGATGACCATTAAATGGCGTCGAGTTCATTGGGGCCCCCGTCAAGTCAAGGGAAATTGGTAGATGCACATGAGGTACAGCCTCTGTGCGGTCGCCCCTCGCAAGTGGGGGGGGTAATTCTGGTTTAGGGATCTGACACCGGTTACGACCTTGCCGTTGGCCCTTAACGTTAGGATGTACAATTTCAAGTTAAAATGTTTTGTAGGATATTAGTTCGGCTAGGAGAACCTTTGTATTAGAAATATGTTAAGGTTAGCCAAACATCGTAATGTGGAAATGAAATTGTACATAATATGAAACTGTTAATTTTAATGTTTTGATTTTGTTTCATATTTTAATAAATATGGCCGGGAGGGTCACTCCCTCCCGCCTTCCAAAAGTTCAGTACGGTTTCCGGTTTCCCATCCTTGGGGATTGTGTCGAGAGGGGGTGGCGGGTATCTCAGCCATATAAATACATATTTCCGTGGCACCCCATAACACAAATGTGGCGTCCTCTGACTCTGCTCCATTACCAAACACCGTAACTCCCCGCCCCCCTCACTTTTCATTAAACTCCGCACTCCACCCCAGCCGAACCCCCTATTACAAACCCCCAACCTACCCTCCCTGCCCAAACCCACCATGAACCTCAAACCGCCCCTAGAAAACTTATAAGACACAGGATTACTAAAACTCAAAGAATACGCAACAGGCAGATAATGTAAATAGTACATAAAGGCACATATTTTTTCCAAAATACTATTTAAAAACATGTTCTATTTTTTATAAATCTATCATGCATCTGACCCTCTAGAACTGCTTTCAAAACGTGAACTATAAACCTCTACTTTTCATTTTCAAACCATACACTTTCATCTGACCCTCTAGAACTGCTTTCAAAACATGAACTATAAACCTCTACTTTTCATTTTCAAACCATACACTTTCAATTACATTATTTTTTTTCCACAATTCATGTAATGTTACACACCTTTTCTAAAATACACCAGTCCCTATCATTTATAAGGATTTATTTTCAGTCTTCATCAGTGACACTTTCTTCACATATAATAGAAATCACTATAACTTTTTAAACGACAATGCTAACGCGGTAAAAATAACCCTTCATTTGCTTTCCTTTAAGAATGCACACTATGTACCCCACGCATGCGTTTCTTAATCTTTGTATTTGGTAGCGAATACCGACCTTGAATCGGAAGACATGAACAAGACCGCCATTGTCACATTTAAAACTGAACGTTGCATCTGCTCACACACATATCTTTCACTAAGCTAACATTCACAGAAAACAGCATTGATGTAAAAAAAATTGACCTTGCTTTACAACTCCCTCAAATCACTCCCTTATTTTTTAACGCATCCTCCAGTTCAAAAAAAGCTACTTTTTTAATAACCACTAAGCAATATATAAGTGACTAGACTCCTAGAAAATGTATCAAGTCATTCTGCTCCTCTCCACTGCATAGCCGGCGACCTAATTCTGTGGAGTTGCTATACAACCGGCAGTGCTGCGCAGTTTCCTGTACCATCTTGGAAAATTCAAAATGGATGTCCCTCCTGCCTTCGCAAACGAGCCGGACTACTTAGAACTATTTCGACAGAGAATGCTTCTGTACTACGGCACCTTACCACTCTCAACTTTGAATAATTCATATCGATTATCATTTCGATATTCGTATTTCACCTGTGTGCAGCCTGTATTTCATTGCCTGAGCTGTGATTTCACGTGGGCCCTGGATTTATGTCTCTGCAATTTGGTACCTCCTGAACCGAATTACAATCACCTCATGAATCCGTTACTTGATCATGAACAGCTTTGTTACAACGGAGGGTTTATGGCCTTTGCAGCGATACAAGGAGTTCTGGGTCATTGGAATATATTCGCAGCGGCGCAAGATTTCCTAACAGAGAGCTACATCGAAAACCCACCGAGCTGCCCTATGATGGTAAAAGACGCCCCAATAATGACAGATCATGAATGCTCCTTTCATCTTCTCAATTGGATGGCTGACATGTTTTCAGATGATAACAATGATTTCATGTTAGAGGCACTTCATAAATAAAGTCCTGAATGTTTTCTTTTCTCGACCTCACTTACTGATACTAGAACCTGCAAGCCAATTACGGCCCGTGAACTCTTTCTTAGTAGGTCGCGCACTGTAAAGACAGTTATACCACTGTTAACATTTTTTTTACTGTTACTAAGCACCGACACAGTTCCGCTTCACTCAGAGTTAATCACTGCTCCCATGCTTCTACAGGCCAGACGATATGTCGTATTTCTCTCCTTATCACCCTTTCATCTCCACAATAACAAACAGTTCTCCGCCAGCCACCAGAGAACAGACTCAGATGCAGAGGCACCAAAGAGTGAACCCATCACCAACTGCCATCTCCGGCTGTTTCCATGGTTACACCTCATTCTGCACCTTGCTGAACGCACAGGTCAAAAGTTCATGTCTTAACGTTCTACAACAAACTAAGAACACTATTTTCCCTCCAGAAACACCTACCAATACACAGCTCTGTTACATATCTTGTTTTTTCACACCCAATAGTACTTTTCATTTAACATAAACATTAACCTGTTCAATCTCCACTTGTTACAATCAACCAATCATTTTTATTTTTTAAACCACACCCAGCCTCTTCCTTTTTCTTTATTTAGAATTTCAACTTCTAACTACCATTCCACTTCCAGAACCGATCGGAGGACGACTACAAATCCCTTGAAAATGAAGGTCTGGCTAATAGGACACAGTTATATTCACTGGAGTGAAAAATATGCAGTAAGCAGACAAATTTGCAACCTCAGCTTACCAAATGTACACATAACATGGATTTCCAAAAGAGGATTGAAATGTCACCAATTGATTCCATTGGTGAAAACTTTTATGCATCTCCCAGAACCAGACCTTATAATTGTGCACTGTGGTGGGAACGATCTAGGCACAATCACTGGGGTAGGTCTGGAAATGCTTCTAAAAGACACCTTTCGACAATTGATGACACTTTTTCCTCGATCTGCCTTGGTATATTCCAATATATGCCAAAGACAGAAATGGAATTGGTCCAATCACCATTGTGCACAATTTGAGAAAGCAAGGAGACATGTAAATAAATCTGTTTCTGCGTTCCTCAGAGATTATAGCATGGGTTCTATTTACCACAACAACTTGCGATACCACATGCAAGACGTCTATCGGAGAGACGGTGTTCATTTCACGAATGAGGGAAACAGAATCTTCCTCTGCAACATCAGGCTCTGCATCGGTACTTACTTATAAATGCAGAAAACACTCAATTAACACAAGGGCTCTTGTCAGAGCCACCTTATATCTAAGCACTCAAACTTCTGATTTATCTCCATTTTCACACTCTTGTAAATAGGTGTGCGCGACCGGGTGCGCGCACCCCGTATTTTTTTTCGGGGAAAAATTATATTTTTTTGCGTTTAAGGGCCTTACTGCACACCCCGAGAAAAGCTACGCAGCAAAACAATCTCTACCTTCTCACCTTTCCATGTTTCAACGCTTTGAAATGAACAATATATTTACTCGCAGTGACAAAATGGCGGACAAAACTTCCTGATTTCCTTCGAATCGAACGTTAACAGACGTCACGCAGCCAAAAAAAATTCCGCTCACGCGCAGCCGCTTGGGTGCGCGCACGTGTGCTCGCCTATAGATATATAATTGGCTTTAACTTTAATTTTCTCAACAACTACTGAACGGATTTACACCATTCCAAAAAAAGCGTAATCTGCGAACAAGACTCTACAGTTTTGGCAAATTTCTTATAAATTCATTCACCCAGCCGAGTCTAAAGGTCCTATGGAAAATAACATGGAGAAAACACGTTTTGGGACCCCCCGTATATCTCAGCCCCCACTTGACCAATCCCCCCAAACTTTCAGGGAAGGAGCGCAGCGGACCTAGCCATCTTCTTTGAGAAATTCGCAAAGACTCATCCACCAGGGCCAAAGTTATTCCAAATAGAATGTTGAGGATTTCCTATGGAAAACAATCCTAACTATAACTACCTACTGGCGACCGCCAGTAGGTAATATATATATATAATATATTATATATATATATATATATATATATATATATATATATATATATATATATATATATATATATATATATATATATGACGCTCAGTCTTTTCTTTCAGTTAAAAAAAAACAAACAGCACTCAAGGAGTTCGTGGCATCCACAAACGATTTATTTGCGGGGGACTTGCGCAGACGCGTTTTGGCGTGCTGCCTTCGTCAGTGTGTATAACACTACAACAATCAACATAAAATAGAGACCCAATCTACAAACAACACAACGAAATGCTGTTAGCAATGATAGACTTTTGTCTCTACAATAACATTTTCATGTTCAATCACTTGCTATACTGCCAGATTCAAGGAGTGGCCATGGGGGCCAGCTTCTCCCCGAGTTATGCTTGCCTACATATGGGCAAATGGGAGAAGCTGGTCTTCTTGGGGACACACGGATATATAATGTCAACCAAGGTGAAGTTGTGGCTTAGGTTTATTGATGACCTTTTTGTAGTTTGGCATGGAACTAGAGAGGAAGCAGAAAGGTTTGTGGTCAAAATTAACAACAATAATCTAAAACTAAGATTCACTGCTGAAATTAGTGACACCTGTGTAAATGTCCTTGATACTAAAGTGTATATAAATAACAACAAATTGGAAACGACTTTGTATCGAAAGAAAACTGCAGGAAATTCGCTGTTACACGCCTCCAGTTCTCCCCCCCGCCATTTAGTGAATAGCATTCCTTATGGCGAAATACTCAGAATTAAGAGGGTTTGCAGCACGCACAACGGACTACAGAAGGCCCAACAACTTAGCAAGGAACGATGTGAAGCAAGAGGCTATTCTAGACAAACAATAGAAAATGCCATTGCCAAAACAGCTACACTAGCCAGGGAAGATTTATTGGTTAGAAATAAAGAAAAAGATCAGTGTCAAAGCCAAGCTGTAGAGGACGATAAGAGCTTTCACCTTATAATTGGATATAGCAAACAACACAAGGCAATCCAAAAAATCATTCAGGGGGAATGGTCTATACTGCTTAGTGACCCTGTATTAGGACCCCTGCTACCGCAGAGGGCGTCCATTACATATAGTAGAGCCCCCTCAATGAGAGACTGCTTGGTGGTACCGGATCCTGAAATAATAAATAAACCAGCCTGGTACCAGCACTTAAAGGGTTTCAAAAAATGTACAACATGCAAGGCATGTACACACGGGGCCAATACAAAAACGTATTTTAGTCCATTCAAGACAAAACAGTAAACAATAAATAAAATGTTAACCTGTAAAACCGAATATACGGTATATGTTCTAACATGCCCATGTGGACTTATCTACGTAGGCAGTACTAAGTTACAAGCACATGTTAGAATACTCCAACATCTCCGCGCCATAACTAATATGGACAATACCTATCCGGTGGCCCGATATTTTAAGGCATGCCACGAATCTAACAACAAAGGGTCGTCTTATTATATAATAGATGCAGTCCCTCCCAATAGGGGCGGAGGAGATAGGGAGAACAAATTACGGAAGTTGGAGAACAGGTATATTTTATTATTAGATTCGAAACATCCCAGTGGATTAAATCTAACGGAAGATCTTTACACTTGTCTAGAATAATTATGACTAATAAATTTCCTGTTCACATGCCCCGTGATATGGTAATTAGTGTTTAATCCCACAACACCCACAACTCAGCACTTTTCGAAAGATAGATATGATGCACATAGATGAATTTTAGGTCTATTTATTCAAGAATTTTTATGAATTTTTGTACTGATGCTTTTTTTAAATATTTGTAAATATCTTAGGATGTTTTAAATATTTTTAAATATTTATCAACTTGTATATGAAATTTTCCGATGGTGTGCTATGAGTTGAAAATATCAGTTTATCACGATATACAGTTATAGTTATTTATTTATCAGAATCGATTTGAGTGTTTAAACCCCTGAATCAATTATATTTTGTAAATCCTAAATAGTTCCAAATAGATGTAGATTGCATATGATATGATGTTGACATGGAAAATTGCTTCAGACAGAGTACGATATTACAAAAGTGATGAAACAGTAATGACAAGTGAATATATCTGCTTACAAACATGGGTATGACATTAGCGAGCTTAGACTCATTAGGTCTGAGAGGTAAAAATGGTACGAACAATAGACCAATCGATTTTAACATCACCAGCACATTGAAGCACAATATAGAAACATTCGCTATGAAAGATGACAAACTTCTATAAAATAACAAATACAACTGAAATCAGGCTTACGTATTTTACAAGTATTTTTTTAAAAAACAACACGATGTCATTGAGGACTAAAAGGGTTTAAAATGTATAATAATGTATTTTACGGATATTTATGCATCAAACGAAGTCTCAATATGAGTATATATATAATTACATGGATATTATATCATGGATAATTATGTATTTAACAAAGAGATTGTACAGTTGTTAAACAGCGCACAAATGATAAGCGCAAAGAGTATCTCCATAGTGAAAGGAACTCACGTGATCCACTGAATAAATGCACTGTCACTTTAAAAATGCTTCCCGAGTTTAAACACACTGTCGAGTGAACAAGCGGAGTCCGCGCTGCGAAATGAGTCTCAGACACTTGGGTGGATAAAACTTAAAGCACGAAATCTGGGTCTGTGTCCTGTTTTGCTGGCATCGCGTGAGTGAATACGTGGCGGCCGTGCAGGATTTGAATATTATATATATATATATATATATATATATATATATATATATATATATATATATATAATGCTCAGTCTTTTCTTTCAGTTCAAAAGAAACAAACAGCACTCAAGGAGTTCGTGGCACAAACGAGTGTTTATAACACTACAACAATCCACATGTTAATAAAGTTTTTCATGAATCATAGGTATCAACAAAGGACTCAACCCTCCTGGGGTCACAGTGGGCGCCATCTTGGAATGTATATACAAGACCATTCAGCCCATGCAAAACACACGTTCGCCCACCAATGGGCTGTTATCCATGGACAGGGGGGTGTTAATTGGATTAAAAAGTTTAAATATTAAACAATTTATAAAGCCGTGGATCGGCTAATGGCCTCTGTTAATCCATCCCATCATGATTACTCCTTTATAACAAGATATGCATGTATCACACCGAGTCAATAGAAAGTTCATCAAATTACATCATTTAAAGACTTGATATATATGGCAGTTCAAAACCATACCTATAGTAGATCAATTGATTCAAATTCAAAATGTAAAATTCATCAATCGAATATTATAAAAAAAATAGAAACATCATAACTTCAGTGGAGAATTCATATGCATAAATATGTAAAGCTTGACATTTCGGAAATAGGCTTAAATTCGTTGAAGGTAAATTTCATATTCCATATATTGCAACCCATATGTCGGCATTTCCTATTTGTTCTCAAGTAACAACCTTACTTTCCCAAATGGAACGCCATTTCCTCCCCAATATTCAGGCCTCATGGATGCTGGGTAAAGAGATCTATAATATACTTCGGCTCCAATCTGCGGAGTCGTCTTAAGCGGTCACCGCCCCTGGCATTTGGTGGGACTATGTCCAAGCCAAAATACTGCAATTTATTTCGATCCCGACCGTCGACCTCAGCAAAATGGCGGTCTACCGGATAGGCGGAGTCCACCTTGTCTATGGCCCTGAGATGTTCTAATATCCTCAATTTCAGTTCCTTGATTGTACTACCGATGTAGCGAAGGCCACAGGGGCAGAGCAAACAATAGACTGTGTATTAAGTACTACAGGTGATGAACTTCTTAATGAATATTATCTTCCCTGTCTCAGGTATCATATACGATAGAACCCTTTTACTGCCCGCACAAGCCTTGCAGCGGCCACAGGGATAGAACCCTTTTCTGTTCTTTAAGGATATTGATCTTAGATATAGGTCTCTACAGATGGCTGGTGACAAGCATGTCTCCTAGTGACCTTGCTTTGCTGAAGGTTAGTTGTGGGTAAGTAGGTAGATCTTCCTTCAGCATATTATCCATTGGCAGGATATGCCAGTTCTTTCTAGGCATCATTCTAAAGTTGTTGGCTCCTGATGAGTAGGGAGTGATTAGCCTAAATTTCCCTTTGCTGGTGGTTTCATCCTTTTCACGGCCCCCCTTGTTGGTTTGGCAGTGAATAAAGTCCCTTTTGAAATCTTTCTCTCCTTCCTCAATGTCCTTTGCAGTAATTCTCTACCATATCCCCTAATTGCGAAACCTGATAGGCACTCCGAGGCAGCCGCCTCGAAGTCAGAGTCCATGGAGCAATTTCTTCGGAGCCTCAATAGCTTCCTGTAAGGAATGCTCCTAATTAGCTGGGGGGTATGGCTACTGCTGGCAAAGAGTGTAGAATTGCCAGCAGTCTCCTTTATATACAGTGCTGTGTGTAGTTGTTCTCCCTCTATGAAGACTCTCAGGTCCAAATATTCTGCTTCCAGTGGACTAATTGAAAGCCGAGAACTGCAGGTTAAGATTGTTGTTATTCAGTAACCTGATCTATTCCTCTGCTGTGTTCATCCCACCATTCCAGACGATAAATAAATCGCCGATGTAACGATGCCAACACACTGTCTCCCCCTTGTCATACCCAACCGTACAGCTCCTGGGCACCTGCTCCTCCCACCTGCCCACGAACAAGTTTGCGTAGCTGGGAGCAAAGCAGGTGCCCATAGCCGTGCCTGACCTCTGTAAATACAACTGGTCTTCAAATATAAAAATATTGTGGGTTAGACAAAACTCAACAAATTCAAGAGTCATTATGTTGTGCCATAGCAAATCGCATTTGGCGCTGCTCTAGGAAATGATTGACCGCTTCCAGGCCGTGTTTGTGTTCAATAAAGGTGTATAAACTGGTAATATCCAACACCAACAGCAAATAGTGTGAGTCCCATTTCAAATCTTGGATCTTCATCAGGAAATCCTTGGTGTCCTTGATATAAGATTCTAATTTCAACACCAAGGGGAACAAAATATTGTCTACAAACCAAGACATATTATATATATATATATTTTTTTTTCACTGAAAAAAACATAGGTTTCAAGCAGGTTATAGTTAGGAATTAGCATTTAAAAAACTGCAGAAATTTACAAAAAAAACTATAGGTTTTAAGGGTGTTATAGTTAGCTGGACATTTCACTCGTACAAACCATTGAAATTCATCAGTTGTAGTTAGTTGTACTAAGTATAATTCGCGCGCCCGCAATTCACTGCTGATGATTTCACATATGACATCATTCATGACATTGTCAGTGACATCACTGATTACATCACAAATGACATCACTGATGACATCATCCATGTAACAATATAATACACCTCATCATACACTAGTATAACCTTTCATCACTCACTGTAAAATACAGAGTGCCTTATTTGAGTCCATCGACACACCAATACAAGTTTCTAAAAACCCACTCAGCAATTCCTAGATCTACACACACATCTAATCACTTGCCTATAGATTCACTCATACATGCGCAATTGGTATGCGACCTGTACGTGACTTCAAGCGCATACGCAACATATTTGTATCACTCCACACCGCGCATGCGCGTTTCAGCATGACGTCATGTTCAACGCGGTGGGCGCACGACTTCAGCGAAATTTTTTAGTACAAAAAAAGATAGATATATATACCTAATATTAATATTGAGGAGAAAAAAATAATATTCTTTTAGTTTTAATGAACTTATATTACTTTTAATGCAATTTTGAGAAGTCGCACTAGATGCGTGCTGCATATACGCACCCAACGCGCATCCCATGTGACCAAAAATAAGAGATTTCATTGGTTTATAACACTTACTGTTCTAACTATTGAAAAACCCCACCCATTATCATCACTCTTCTTAGACCTTCCGTAAGAGAAGACCTGTTCTGAGAAAAACCACACTTTTTCTTCATGAACTTCTTTTTTGGAATACAAAATGGCTACACCACTGGAAGAATCATCTAATTATGATGATTTTGTTACTGAACACTGTCTACCTGAACCTCACCCTCCCAGAAGATACACATCTATTATATGGACATTTTTTTACTTTTCCGGAGGGACAAAAGAAATGTAATGCCACCAAGATGACATGCAAGATTTGCCAGGCAGTTCTGTCCAGAGGAGATCCAAACAAGAAATACTCCTGTGGCACTGTTAGTATGCGCAAGCACCTCCAATCCCCAGCATTATGTGAAGTATGCTCACAAAGAATGTAGAAGACTGCACCAAAATACACCTCCACCATCGGCAATACCAAGTACCTCTGTGTCATCACCTTTAATATCGCCACCAGACATACGTCCCCAATTTGTGAAAGTTAGAATGTACTGTGAGAAGTGCTTTCATTTAATTTGTTATGGAAAGCAATCAGTAGACCTAGTTTGCAGACCAATTGATAACCATCAATGCTAGTTTTTTTTTATTCCATCAAAGTTCATGGTTTTGTTCGTCCTGTTGAAATTTTTTTTCTTTTTAAAAAAAACATAAAATAGAAAAAACATTTAAAAAATCAAAACAATTATAAAAGTACAAAAAACAAAAAAAGTTATTTTCAGAACTAACTATTCTGGTTACAGAAAATGCTAAATGTATATGCTAGTGTGTGAAAGTTTACATAAATGTATACATACTGCGTAATTGACTAAAGAATGCATTTGTAGTATATGGTGAATGTATAACTGTAGAACTATAAGGAAGTGCTGTAGCATGATACTGTAAGCTCTTTAGCCACAGCGTGCTGAGCTACTTCTGAAGCACAGAGATGCAACATATGTACATAAATATGCTGTACGTCTGTCCTCCCCTCTGCTTTGCTGCTTAAACTGCAGGCATGTGGTGAAACAGGCAACCTTTCACCATGGTGCAAGACTATCTGTGTTGTGTGCAGTTTGTTTTAGTCCAGGAAGATACACCTTCCTGTACAAAAACAATCAGTGAAGGCATTTTTCTTCTACAATCTATGCTGTGCATTGTAGCATATATTGGAAGAAAAAAATGAGCAGAAATGAAAACAATTCTGCGGCAGATTTACAAGCTCTCTGCACCACCAGTATGTCACTTTTTGTGACATACTGGTTGCGCAGGTGCCTCCTACATATTTTCAAATAGAGAAAAAGTTACTTTGGGTGTGTTTTCCTTTCCTTAGAAGTACGGCTCCTTCATACACAGCTCTTTACGTAGATATATTACTTCATTCATGACATGGTTAATGAAATCACTGATCGCATGATGACATCTCATATGACCTCACTTATGAAATCACTGATGACAACATCCAGTGAATGTGGTTTGGTTTGTTATTTAAATATGTATTATATATATATACCAATCTGCATTAAAGAATGAGTGGATATAAAAAAAATTTGGATAAAGGGTTTAGTAGCAGTGTGATTGATCGTATAATTGACTAATTTATACTGTCTCAATAAATATATTGAATAGTGATTACACTATTTGAATATTTGTATTACTTTGACGGTTGTTCTGTAAACTGCTGCACCAGTTGGTTAATAGCTACGTGTGGAGAACCGGGCCTTATGGGCCTGGCAGCGCAGGGCACGCCTTAAATCCCCGAGTTGACCTGCCTTGTCAAACAGAGACACGAGACACTCTGTTGAGCGTAGATAGCCAGGTTTACTATCTGCAGCCAAGCACAGTTATCCCAGAAGTTAGATACACGGTAGGTTCTGAGGAGACTGGCACTTCAATCCGTGGCGCACAGTCTTTTATGTCTTTTATGCAAACGTATTTACAAAGTTTACTCCCTACACATACAAAACGAACCAATAAGAAAAGTTGGAAAACAAGCTATCAGGTGTCTCAAATACGCCCCTCTCTAATACCCCGTGTGTTACCCCTCCCAACAAATTAAGCTGTACTAGTACCGACAATCCAATTTGCCGGTGGCAGGACGTATTTGTGTGCCTCAAAGGATAGTTGTGTAACAAGAGAATACAAGGAGATAATAGCAAAGGCCAGTTGGATAAGATAATGTAAGCAAAGAATAGGAGAAGGCAAATAGTCAGTCGAGACAGGGATCAATCAACCCAGACATGGATTAGCAAACTCGGCCAGACCCTGACATTGGTTTCGTAAACAAGGGCAGGGGGCTACTCTTTAACAGAAGAGACATGTAGCAGCTGAGAAAAGCAAAAACACTCCGCTCGCCGTGCTGCCTGAGCGAGGGCAACACAAAATGGCGACGAGACACAAAATGGCGGCTAAATACGGGACGAAGTCAGAAACTGCAGAACCTCACGTGAAAGTCTATATTACTCATTGATTACTTAACTAAGTATATGTATGAGAGAATGAATATGTGTGTGGTTCGGTGGGGTATGTGTGACTACCAATAGATGTGTTAATAGTTGATTCAGTAAGTATATGACGTTAAGACTACATGTTATAACAATTGTTTGGGTGAGTTAAGAACTTTATGGGTGTGGTGATTAGCAAATATACCTCTCAATGGTACATGTGCAATAAAGGTGAGTTAAGAACTTTATGGGTGTGGTGATTAGCAAATATATCTTTCAGTGGTACATGTGCAATAAAGTACAAAAATAAAAGACAATGTATGTGACATTTCTTGTATAAAGAAGTATACATATGACTCAGTGATTGCATCAGTACCTGTATAGATACATGTATCCTTGTACTAGTGATTGTATAGGACTAACTATGAGTAACTATATAAATGCATGGAGTGCTGTTTGTATAAGTTTTAGGGGTAGTGCTTTAGGGTTTAGGATAGTGTAGTGGTATTTGCGTAGTGAATGGGTTGTGCTGGGGATAGATTTAGGGTTTAAAGTAGTGCATAGGCCTTTGCTAGAGTAGGGGGTCATGTTGGTGGTACATTTAGCATTTAGGGTAATACATTGCTGTTTGTGTACTGTAGGGGGTCGTGCTGAAGGTAGTGTTGTAGGGTTTAGGATAGTCCAGTAGTGTTTGTCTACTGTAGAGGGTAGTGTTTTAGGGTTTAGAGTAGTGCAATAGTGTTTATGTACTGTAGAGGTTCATGCTGGGGGTAGTGTTTACAGTTTAAAATAGTGTAGTGGTGTTTGTGGAGTGTAGGGATTGTGCTGGGGGTGTCTATTAACATTACACTATCTCTACCCTAAGGACAATTGTCAGAAGTAACCACCAAACAATTCCAGATGAAGTTATTAGCAGAATGCTAGGAAAACGTTTATCAATATTAAATGCTTCTAATCAAGTAAAATTCAAATCACCACATACAGTGTGCCACAAATGGTAAACAGTAAGTCTCTCCAACTCACTTGGTTTGTTATTTATGTACTTTTATATGTTTAAATTTCAGTCCTGAGGAGCTCCCCTTGAGGGAGAGAAACGCGTTGGCTGATGATTGTTGAAAAATGTGGAACTTTTTGACAAGATAACTAGAATAAAGAAGATACTTTTTGCATATAAACATTATTCTTTCTGGACTCCTTTTTACTACATGCACCCCCAACCAAACCCATAAACATCTTACTGATCTGACGCTCTGCGCGTCACTCAGCAGCTGACGCAGGGGTTGTATGCACGGAATTCCACATTTACCGTTGAACTGGGACTAAGGTGCGGCATCTGAAGGCCTGCTGCTGCTTTTTGCTCTTGGTGGATAAATTCCTATTGGGTCAGCTCGCACTTACTTCCCTTCTGAAAACACAAAGATGGCAAAATTTGATGACAAACGAGAAGAGATGACGCTAAATCTGTTTGGAAAAAACTAAGAAAGGACACCAACAGTACAACCAGGACATAATTCTATGGGACTTAGCTCACTATTTTTAAAACTGGAGAGACTCAAAAAACAGGAACCCTCGAGATGGTGGGATGGCGTAACCCTGCAACAGTACATTGACAACAAAAAAATACCACATGGGTTACGCATCCTCATCCTCATCTTTCCCACCTTAGAGGATTTGAGTGATGAGCTCCTTAAAGAATGGGAGGCTAACTTAGAAGGAGCGTCACTCATTATGATGCGAATCCTGATCAGACAAGCTGAAGAGAAGGGAACTAAGTTGTTAACCGAGATAGAAGCCATAGAGAGAGAAATAGAATCTCAGGAAAATAGGGAGCTAGTTGAAAAAAACTTTGAAATTCTCAAGAAGGTAATAGAAAACCATCAGGTTCACTTGAAAGACAAACAATTATGCAAAATAAAACGTGATGATAAAGATTACAGGGAAGGGCATATTTACACATTCGCCAAAAGATTTGACAGTATCACCCTGTCAGATGATACCAACAAGAAAAGAATGAGGGAGGAATGTGAAGAATTAAAAACAGCGAGTAGCACCTCCCTCTCCTCTGTAGAGAGTACATTCTTGAATAATATCTCTGGTGGACTCCCTTTAGGGGAAGGCACGTCCATATTTCAAAAGGAAATGGCCAAACTAAGAATGAGTGGCAACCAGGCCAAAAAGGGTCAACAACTAAGAAGCAAGGAGAGGGGGCCGTAGGGGGCAAGGGGGCAGATGGAGAAGCAACAGAGGATCAACTGAGAAGGTCAGAGAGATCAAAAACCAAAACAAAAGAACAGGGGAGACAATAGGACCTATGGAAAGGGAAAACATTAGCACTATCTCCCAGAACCTTGAGTTAAAAGTGGTAAATTTGTCAAATAGGGTACTTGATGAGGATGAAAACAATTTACTCTGCAAGGGTTTGGGATTTTGCCCAACCCAGGATGGGGACTATGCGAATATACATGTTGACTTGTTTAAATTTGCTAGGCAACTCAAATTAAAAGATTTTTTTTCATGATAAAACACCATGTGATGTGATCTGTGGGGACACTGGAGGAATCTCTTCTATGTCTATCGCTGAGGTAAAAAAATTTACAATGTTTGACTGAACTTAATGAGGACAGAGAAGTTGATCTAGAAACAATATGTGTGGAACATAATATTGTAGAAAACATGCTGACTGATAGTGGCCTGCGCCCGAAATCGAAATTTATGCCTGGCACTTTCATCATAACATTGACATATTTACCGAACGGGTGGGTGCTGAACTATACAAACTGGAACAGGACAGCAGGGACCGCCGTAACATACAGTATAACCTGTCCAGAGGAGAAAGGGATGCCCTAAGGAAATGACAAAAGCATAGTGATTAGGGAGGCGGAAAAGTCGTTATTATGAACCTTTCCGATTACCAAACTGAAATTGAAAGACAACTGGGTGATACAGATTGCTACGAACGGATCTCTAATAATCCCGTGGGACCTTTAATGGTGGAACTAAACTCTAAACTCACTGACTGGAGAGATATGTGGCTACTCCATGATCTTGAGTTTAAATATTTACAAGTTACCAATCCAAGATCCCCTTGTATATATATATTGCCAAAGATTTATAAGGGTGGCAACTTCCCCCCGGGAAGACCGATCATATCCGGCATTGGTTCAGCTACAGAAAAACTATCAGAATTTATAGATCTTAAATTGAACAAGCATGTACAAAATCTGCCTTCATATATCCAAGATAGTAAGGATATCCTTACAAATTACAGGATTTTGAATGGTCGGACGATTTATGGTTTGTGACAATGGATGTGACTAGCCTCTACACATGCATTGTACACGACCTGGGGATCAAAGCAGCGGAGGTCTACCTGGATAGGGAGGATGAGGACTCTCTACTCAAGAACCAAATGGCCCTTGAGATGATTAATTTAGTCCTTACCAAAAACTATTTTCTATATGACGGTAGATGGTTTCATCAAAAGAGGGGTACTGCGATGAGGACAAAATTTGCCCCATCATATGCATGCCTCTTCATGGGACAATTTGAGAAGGGACACGCCTGGAACAGATATGCCTTCCCCTGGACTAATTACATCGTGTTTTGGGGGAGGTATATCAACGACGTTATCTGTATCTGGTCAGGTACCAAAGAACACTTACTTGAGTACCATAAGTACCTAAATGAGAATGCCCTCAATGTTAAGCTTTCACAGGGGTCCCCAAACCGGTCCTGGAGGGCCGGATCCATGCCAGATTTTTAAAATAACTACATGTATCTCAATGGGGATATCCCAAAAATCTGGCATGGATCCGGCCCTCCAGGACCGGTTTGGAGATCCCTGTTTCAATAGAATACAACAAAGAAAAAATAAACTTTCTAGACCTACATTTCTACATCAAAAACGGACAAATTCAAAGTACCTTGTTTAGAAAGGAAACAGCGTGCAATGCAGTCCAGCATGCAGATAGTGCACATGCCAGCGCAACCATTAAGAATATCCCCTATGGGGAAATGGTAAGCCTAAGACGCAACTGCAGCGAAGACACATTGTTTGATGCTAATATGGATAACCTCAAGAACAGATTTTTGGCACGATGTTACAACCAAGAAACCCTAAATAGAGCGGAAGCCAGAGCACGCACAATCACCAGGGAATCCACACTAGTAAAAAGAATACCGGAAAGAAAAAAGAACAATAACAATGAGGTGAGGTTTGTAACACAATATACAAGACACAGCAACGACATCTTCAAAATCTTGAAGAAAAACTGACATCTCTTGAATGAGATCCCAGGTTTGCAAACAGCAACTAGGACCAATCCGTCTGTAACTTTCAGACGGGGTCGGACTTTGAGAGATGACCTATGTCCAAGTTATATAACAACAAAGAAAACCAACAGTATACTGTGGCTGCCACCCAAACCAAAGGGTTTCTTTGTCTGTAAAAACTGCAATATCTGCGACCTAGGAAAAGATAAAACAAAGAGTTTTTCTTATAATGGATCACAGACATATAACATAGATGGATTCATAAATTGTGCAACCACTTTTGTAATCTATATATTAGGCTGCGGCTGCGGGCTAATATATGTTGGCAGCAGAAAGCGGAATCTCAAAACACGCATTCAGGAGCATAGGAGGGCAATTCTCAATAGAGATCTGAGATACCCTCTGACCGAGCATATGATAAAGACACATGATGGGAAACCAGATTTCTGGTTTCACGCTCTGGAACAAGTACACAACCCAACGAGGGGTGGGGATCGGGAACTCTTATTGAGACAAAAGGAATGCAAATGGATATGTAAGCTACAAGGTATCAAGTACGAGTTAAACACAGACAATGAGATGAACTACTTCCTAACCTAAGATATCTATGAGGAAAAATACTGTGAAGGGCAATGCATCTTTCAACAAATGCTGATATGTAACTGTCTGAATACACTGTATTATATCTCATTGTATGACAAGATACCTTGGCATGTAAAACCAACCGGTATTATCGTTCTCTATCATTACAGTTTTCCTCCTCTCTCCCCGACTTATAACTGTATACGTGCGCTAAATATACCTCAACTCCACTATATATAAATTCTGTAACCTCTATGCTTGTGACAAATATACAGCTTCAACAAATGAGCAACAAATTTCCATTCCACTATCCATCAGAACAAGATGTGTCCTACTCATGATGATTATAAACAACATCTATCCCAATGAATATTCTCCTACACGTCTGCTCAGATTATGTCCCCCTTGTTTTATTTACTATACAAATCACTTCTGTCCCATTCATGTCAATATCGGGTCTAGACACACCATTTCCAGCCTTACGAAGGAGCGCTTAGTTTCACAAAATTCCCAATAACTATATATTATCTTGATGAGTCCTTCTTCCTGATGACGATAACATTTTATTTATACTGTTTATATCGCGATATTTGCCACTAGACAGGTGTCCCGCATTCAACCCTTGGGTTTCTGCCGACTGGGGGCACAATAAGTGGAGGTGCTCAACAACTATCTGCCATAGCAGAGAGACATTTTGCCTATTTTTCATCTTTTCAAGATGGCGGTCAATATGACAACTCAGGTACCTATAATTCTATGCCTTAGCAGAGAGACAATTTTTCCACTTTATACCATTCTAAGATGGCAGTTACTAGGACAATTCGGGTTCCTTCGTGAGATTTTTTAACTTTATTTCCACCTTTTGCTACCTATATGGGATCTTACGGTTTCTAAAAATGAGTATTGCATCGTAACTAGAGATAAACTATACGAAGGACACCTCGTAGAATTATAGGACGGACATATGACAATAAATGCCGTATCATTATTTCCAACACTCATTCCTAGTCTATCCACATCACCATTTCAATTTGGCGCCGCTTTCCGACATATGAGTTGCGCTATTATATGTAGAAGCACAACTATTGCCTTGTCAATTATCCTCTTTGATGAGGGCTATTAATCAATTAGGCCCTTCAGTTGGGCCTATTTAAACTGGGCAGCAAACATTACAATTCTTACACAGGACTTATACGCTACCACACGTTATTTGCCGCTCAGACGATTTGAGATTTGGAAACTTGGTGAGTGTGGGAGGGGATACCCTAGACTTAGACTTTCTCACTGGCTCCCATATCGTGAACTAAAGAATACGGGGACTTATCCACATTATACATGTATATATAAATCTCTCTAATTGACATACAAACTGGTTTAAATCTTTTATAGTGAATTTGGATTAAGAAATTTCGAACATGTTGTACTTCTGAAACTCCGTACATGATAAACACGGTTTACGGTCTTTGTGGTGCACTATGGGACTTGAAGTAAATAAAAAAAAGTCTACAAGACAAAGTAATATGTTTTGGAAACTGCAGACTATGATTGTCCGCCCCTTCTGCAATACATGATTATATACGGACTAGCTTTTAAAATGGGATGTGATGCATCCTGTCAATGTGATGCGTCTTTTTCTATGTAATGGTGAATGCGCTAATTTATACTTTCTCGACTTAACGGCAATTTGTCTTCTTATTTTCGATCCTATAACCCGATACACGTTTCAAAATTATAAAACGACTCTTTCAAACCTTACTAGGTTCTTATATACGGGACCGGGCCAAGACAACACATTAACGTTAAGGAAGAAATACCAGGCGGCATCTTGTTGGATCCTTTAAAACCAAGTGAGTTGTTCTTGTGAACTACTGCTCTTGAAATAACTTGTAGGGCACGTTACCAGTACTGAAACTTTAAATTCGATGTAGATGTTACCTTGAGTTCTTTTTGTTCATTTAATTGACTGACTTTCCTGATTCCTTTATGCTGCCAGTAACCTACAGAAGAACGACCCATAATTAGAGAAATCCGCAATTTGCTGCTTGAGATCGAATATACATTTCTGCACGGCCTGATGCCTAACTAAACTACTAAGGTGGGTGGACTCACTTTTGTGACCGCACAATTTAGAGAAACGCCAGGGTGGGAACTTGTACCTCAAATTATGTAGCCATACTATCCCAAGTCACCAAATGTGGGACCATTTATTCGAGAAGTGGGTCCAGTGAGGAGCCAGACGACAGCAGGGGAATTGTAGAGTCACTATTATCTAGATTATGTGACTGTTGCTTACTACATGAGTCTGATAAATTTTTTCATCCTGTCATTCTTTTTATTCACGACTTACAAGGCAAAATGCACAAGGACTGTATGAACGAAATTAGTAAATATGTAATTTTTCTGATTAATACAATATAGAATAACAAAACCGGAAATTCACATATCACTCATGTCGTCCTTATACATACTCGATCATGCCCTTACTTGCGATTGATTAACTGGGTTCTGTTCTTAAAAATCTTTGTATTTTCTTTCTAAATATTGTAGCCAAGACTGCGGCTGACTGACATCATTTCATCCCGGGCACAGGACAAACCGTCTGGTTACATCTCCAATATACTTCACGTGTTTTCATTTTGAAAGAACACTATAAATCTCATTGGTAAGCCTTCCGGTACTACCTTAGGATATATATATTCCTGTTTGACTTGGAATCTTTTTTTTTTTTTGTGTCCTCATTTGCCACCTAATCGATTCAGGGGCATTCCTCTGCGGGACCCAGTAGCCTTTTTAAGGTACCGTCAATTTTCCCTGGAAGGCGGTCTGGTGTCGAAGCTGAGAAATAGAGCCCCACACGATCTAGCTCCAATACACACCCAATATGGGCTGATCGTCCAATTTAGCTATGGCATGGGGCGCCTCCCGTTGGACATGGAGACAGAGGCTTAATCATCGGACCCGGGGAGAAAAAAAAAAAAAGAAGAAAAAAAAACCCCGGGGTCCTAACTGTTTCGACTCCACTCAATTAAGAAATTCCAAAATCTCACTGTACGGGGACTACATGTTCTGGCCAAATCTGCTTTTGATGTGATGTAAAGTGAAGACAACCACTCTGCATGAGTTGGTGGGTTGATTTTAACCCAATTTTTGCATATTTGTCTTCTAGCTAATAATATGGCGTATTATAGGAACTCTCTTTCTAATCCTTTGATATTATCACTCAGTCCAAATATTACCAAGGACCAAGAGAGGGGGATAAAGGTTTTAAGGATTGAATCAAGCAATGTATTTACTTCCTGCCAGAAGTTAGTAACATTCGGGCATTCCCAGAACATATGTAGATCTGAGGCAGCTGGCAGGGAACATTTACTGCAGCATTTCCCCGGTTGAAACTTAGAAAGCCTTTTGGGGGAATAGTACGCCCGATGTAATGTAAACAATTGATTACGCCTCAGCCAGGCTGGTTTTATGATCTTATAAAGAAGCGTAAAGGATTCAATCCATTTCCCTTCTGCCTGGGGTTCACCCTCTCCACCCCATTGCTTTGTCGGAAGATTAAGCTCATCCTCTCTTTCTTCCAAGATGCTCCAATAATGTGCAGCAACCTCCTTTCCCTTGTATGATTTTTCCATTAGATTCTTCTCTAATAAACTGTCTCCTCCGAATTTGTTTTTTTTAGTTGTTTGAGAACGAAGCCAGCTTGAAAGCTGACTATAGACAAACCAAGATAATGGGGAGGTTGCCTTGTCTGAGAATATTTCCCAATCAATAAGAGAGCCATCTTCTACTAATTCTCCCCATCTTGTAATTCCTGCTTCTTGTAGGACTGTTTTTATTGTCTGTGTGGAATTCGATGAAAGCCCAGGAAAGTACCATATCGGTGCATAGTCAGAAAAATATGCAATCCCCGCCTTCGATTTAATTTGAGACCTTTCTTTTATGGGGCAGTATAATGTCTTCAGTCTGACTTTTTTAAAAAACCTCTGATGCCCGAATTTAAATAGGAATCCGTCCGATGGAAGGTCTGAACCCAATAGCATAGCTTTGAACATGTAACCGTTAGAGTTGTCTAATGGGGACTTTAATAGCATCCTGGAGTGGGTCAGGTGAAAGGCCCACGCATAGTATTCCAGGTCTGGCAGAGCAAGGCCTCCTTTTTCCCTTCTCCTTCTCAGTTTCTTCCACGCCAACCTGGATGATTTGTAACACCAAACAAATGAATTTATGTTTTGTTGGGATGTTTTTAATTGGTTCGTGTCAAATATTAAAGGAATTGTATTGAAGAGAAAAGTGTATTTCGGGAGAATGGACATTTTTACTAAGCTAGTCCTTCCATAGATGGTGAGAGGTAAAAATGACCAGGACTTCATTAATATCTTCGCTTTGTGTGAAACGCGGTCTAGATTGTTCTGAGCCAACAGGTTAGGATCTTTGGTCATTCTTATACCCAGGTAGAGCATTGAATATTTTAAGGGAAGCTGAATATTGGTGATGTTCCAAGCCATTATCTCCGTCTTCCCTGCATTAATTTCATAGCCTGAGTGCTTTCCAAATTCCTCCGCGCTATGGATCACCCTAGGGAAGGCCCGTGTCGGGTCTGTAGTGTAAATAAGAATGTCATCAGCATACATCCCGACTTTCTTTTCCCACCCTGAGAATGAAAAGGGAGGGATATTAGGATTTTCTCGTATTTAGTGAGCAAATGGTTCCAAATAAATGTTAAATAATAGGGGGGAAAGAGGGCACCCCTGTCTCGTTCATCTTGAAATTTGGAAGGGATTTGTGCATGTTTCGTTTATTATCAAATTTGCCTTAGGGTTTTTGTACAATAGGCCTATCGTTCTACGAAATTTAGGTCCTATTTTAAACTTTGCCATAGCGGCATGTAAGTAGGACCAGTTTACTCTATCGAATGCTTTTGTTGCATCGAGAGTCATGATTGCTAGGGGTAAAGCAAATGTTGAGGCAATGTCTATGGCTCCAACTAGATCGTATGTTAAGTTGGCAAGTTGTCGGCCTCTTATAAACCCCTTTTGGTCCTGATGTATGATCCCTCCAATCTCGCTACCTAAACGAGCGGCCAAAATTGACGAAAAGATCTTATAGTCATTGTTTAGGAGCGAGATTGGACGATATGAACCACAATCTGTTGGGTCTTTGTCTGGTTTTAGGATTAAGGCTATGTTTGCTTCTCCCCAGGATCTAGGTGGTGTCTCTCCTTTTAATAGTATATCATTAAATAGCTTTGTCAATATCGGGGTAAGTGTGGAGTTAAGGACCTGATATAATTCACCCGGCATCCCATCCGGTCCTGTGGCTTTTCCCTGTTTTAACTTCTTAATGGTATTTTCAACTTCCCCCTGGGTTATCTCCCTGTCTAGATTCTCGCTCTGGTGCTCTTTTAGCTCGGGAAGGACTAACTTTTCCAGCCAATTGTTTCTTTCCTCAATGTTATCAGTATTATCAATTATTTCGTCAGTATACATTTTTTGAAAGAAGGTGCTAAAGGCTTCACCAATCGCTGTATCAGTTTTCCTGGTATTTAATTCTCCAACCACTCTCACTTCTTTTATGTGTTTCCTAACCTGGTCAGCTTTTATTTTCCAGGCTAATATCTTTCCTGCTGACTCACCGTATGCGAAGTGGGAGAGTTTACTAGCCTGCCAACGTTTATTAATTCTCTCCTGTAATAGTGTGTCTAATTTGTCCTTTAGCTCTTTTTTCTTATCTAAGTCGGTGGAAGGTACTTGATCTATTAAATCCAGTTTTGCCAGATCTTGCTCTATCGACCTTAATTCCTCTCTATACTTCTTTTTCCTGTAAGATGCCCTATTAGTGATGCCTTCCCTTATATACGCTTTCCACGTCTCCCACACACTAACCAATGGGGCCGAGTCTAAATTCAACTCTAAGAAGGCAGTGGTCTCGGATGTAAGATAATCTCTTTCCGTTTCCTCTAATAAAAGAGTACGGTCGAAGGACCATGAGGCAAAGCTGTGTTCGCGGTCTACTGTTAGCGAGAAAATGATAGCAGAGTGATCTGATAAGTGCGATGGTAGATATGTGATATTCCTTATCATGTCTTTTAGAGAGAAGCTAAATAAGGCATAATCAATTCGGGATTTATGCCTATACTTATGGTTATGATTAGAGAACCCCAATGTTTTCCCAGCTCTCTGTCTCCAGAAGTCTTCAACTCCCAAATTAGACATACAGCGCAATAGTGTTTCTCTTGATTTGTTATGACTTATTGCCCTAGAACTGTGGGATTTATCTAGCTTAGGATCTAATATCAAGTTAAAATCACCCCACCATATTATAGGATTAGTGATGTTTATCAGATGATTTTGTATTGTGTTTATATAAGTGGGGTCATCTTGGTTAGGTCCGTAGTAGACTACTAGGGTAAATCTCCTAAGATCTAACTGGACATTGGCTATTATCCATCTCCCGTTTGGATCTGCCTTCAAATCTTCAATCTGGGCTCTAGCGCCTTTTTTAAAGATGATAGCTAAACCACGGATGCTGGCATTGTGGTCCGTGGTGACGAATTTATCGACCCATCTTAGTTTTTTAAAATATCTGAAATTTATTTTTTATTTAAGTGTGTCTCCTGGATCATTATAATCTGCGCGGGCGAATCTCGGAGGTACTGCATGATTATATGTCTTCTCCCTCGTACGCGCAGACCGTTTACGTTCCAGGAGAGAAACTCAATGTCTCTCATTTCTCTCTAACGTTCCCTTGCCTCTCTTTACCCATTTCCCCTTTAACAGTTTTTGGTTTTCTCTTTGCTCGACCTTCTAGTATCTCTCCTTCATTGGTTTGGATCTTGACCATTCTTATACTGTATTCCCTG
Organism: Lissotriton vulgaris; assembly: GCF_964263255.1. Taxonomy (NCBI): domain Eukaryota; kingdom Metazoa; phylum Chordata; class Amphibia; order Caudata; family Salamandridae; genus Lissotriton; species Lissotriton vulgaris. The sequence goes on along the minus strand of NW_028254213.1, from coordinate 91,221 downwards.
TAGACCCTGGAATCGATAGATTTCCGATTTTTGAAGTTTTGGTTCTGAGGACTTTTTTGTGCTTTTACCCCCACTACCACCCCCCTCTCTCCCATGGAAAACCCCTCCCTACTTACTCTGGCCGGATGGCTGGCCAGATTTTCACCCCCGACATACTCCTACCTGGAGCCCCATTTGTCTAGAGTATCAGTCAGTCGATCCTTTGATCATATTGGAAGATATGCAAGAGCAAAAGGAGGAAGATACTTCACCTTTATTTTTATTTTTATTTTTTTGTGGCTATCTAACTACCCCCTTTTTTAATTTTTTTTTATTGTTATAAAGTTGTGTGCTTATCTGAGTGCCTCCCCTTTTTATTTTTATTTGGCTATTATGCGTACTCTTTCTATTTGTGTATATTGATAGACATACCCATACACACATATATATATACACACACACATATACATATATATATATATATATATATATATATATATATATATATATATATATATATATATATATATATATATATATATATATATATATATATATATATATATATATATACACACATATGTATTTAATCTTATTATTATTTTTTTTTTTTTTAAAAATTCATATTTAAATATATTTTTTCTTATTTTTCCTTTTGGTGCAGGGGACACCATTGCTATTTATTTATGTATGTGAATATCTTTATTATCTAGGAGTGTGGGAAAATTCGCTGATGGAGACTAACAATTCGTCTGCCTCAAGAGGTGTCTTGATATTCTACATTTTGTTGTTAAACATAATTTTTAAGAAGGCAGGGAATCGCATCTACGCAGTAGCTCCCAAAGCTCTGAATTTTTCTATACGTTGACCTAGCTCCCACTGCCTATCTAAAGTAGTTTTAGATAGATCAGATCTTATTTAAAAGGAACAATCTGAGGCCTGCAGGGTTTTAGCCTTGAGTGCTAGGGTTAGAATCGTTTCCTTGTTTGTATATGTCAAGAAGTTTACTAGAATCTTCCTAGGTTTAGATCTACTTGGGTTTAAGCGAAATGGATCTCGATGAACTCTTTGTATGTCCGTCTCCAAGTCTGCTTCTAACATCTCTAGTTTCAGCGAGTTCTTAAGCAAGGTCACCACGTATTTTTTAAGATCACTCCCCTCTTTTCCTTCCGGGACTTTTAAAATCCTGAGGTTATTCCTTCTTGAATAATTCTCTAAGGACTCTACTCTATCCTCTACTGCTTCTCCCTCCCTTCTCAGAGTCACCAGTTTCTTTTCGGCATGATCTAATCTTGCTTTAAGGTCCTCTACCGTTGTCTCTAAGCATCCTGTCCTTTCAGAAAGTCCATCTACTTTGGATTCCAGATTTTCACACATGACCCGGATCTCCGATTGGTTTTGCCTAGATTCCGCAAAGCAAGCTTTTGACTCTTCAAACCCCGATTTAATTTCCTTGCTCATATTGAGAAGTATGCGCTGTATTGTATCAACGCTGTCATCACTGCCCTCCTTCTCCCCTCCTGGAATTTGGTCCGGGTTGCTTTGTATGTCCGTCCTTTCTATACCTGCTGAGTTTGCATTCAAGGACACTGTCTCTGGCGTCTTGATACTATTCAGCTTTCCATCATCATCATTGCCCTGATCATCGCCCTGATCTGAAGTTTCTTCCTTTTTATTGGTCTCTATCAAGAGCCCTGTACTAGATATGACTGGTGAGGCAGAATTTTTTGTTATGGTAGACATTTCTGACGTTACAGACCGGGGCAGTTGTTCCTGATTAAGGTTTAGAATCTGGGGTAGGACCTTAAAATAAGATTTCAGAGAAGGTGTAACTCTTGTGCCCCTGGGTTTTCTAAAACTAAAACTATCTTCAGACTGGGCTATCTCCTTCAGGATCGCTCTGCTGTTATTTTATTAGTACGTTTGGACAAAATCCTCCCTTTGCCCCCCAGGGTCTTATTGCCTGATATTTGTAGTGTATCTACTTCAGACCCTATTTCTGTTTCTGACTCTGTCTCAAGAATCATTTTTTAACTCTAAGGACCGTTTGACAGGACCTATCACCCGAGATATAAACCTATATGGTTCTTTACCATACCAATTGGTGCCACTAGAAGAGAGGTATACTACTGAAAGTAGGGATCTCATAGATATTGAGGAGTAAAAAATATATACCTTTCTTCAAACAGATATCAGGATATCTAATCCTTATTTTTCACAACCGCCTTATACTTCCTGGTTTTAAATAAACCGTCTAGTTTAGATCTATGAAAACTACACTTAACGGTTGAGTCCTTCTTTGGATTTCACACTACATTCCTCTCAAACTTTCTTTCTTAATATGCGCTCATTCACTTCTTGCACCCTTTCTCCTGTTCTCACCTTTCCTTCTTCTTCTCTTCTTTTCTTCTTCTTTCTGATTTATTTTGGTGTTTAAAAATAGTTTAGACAAATCTTCTTTGCGCCGTCTCTTGTATGTATAACAAATGTAAGAAATGTGTAAAGTGCATATGCTTTGTGGTGTTTTTTTTAAAAAAAACGTGTTATTTATGTACTTTTATATGTTTAAATTTCAGCCCTAAGGAAGCTCCCCTTGATGTATGTTGATAAATGTGGAACTTTTTGACAAGAAAACTTGAATAAAGAAGATACTTTTTGCATATGAACATTATTCTTTCTGGACTCCTTTTTACTAGGTGCTCCCCCAACCAAACCCATAAACATGAAAATACTGAGGCTGTTAACTTCTAACAGCTGCTGCCCCATATCTCCTAAAACATATGAGAGAGCTGCATATGCATGAGGCACTTTCTCTGCAACATGTGACCCTCAGCTACCCCACACTGTGGTTAAAGAGGAATATTACCCTGCTGCTTATGCTCTTGTCTTCTATGGTGGGCGGATGCTCTACATGAGATTACAGCCACTGCATGTTTGCTTTGCCACTAAGCAAGTGATTTTTTTTTATGTTGCTCATTTTTAAAAAGCAGCAGCTGCAAATGGACTCTCAAGAGATGTGTAAATTATGTGTGCTTCAGAATAGATTGTGTACAAAGAGCAGAGAATGCAACTGGCCACCTCAAAGCAAGCCACCAAAATTATAAAGCACACACAACAACCTCTAATTCCAGCAGAAAGCAGTATCTAAACCCACTGTGCGCGGACACATATTAGGGCAGAAGTATGTGCAGCTCAGCATGTGTAACCAAGTGCAGACTCCAGCAGCGTCGGTGTTTGGCAGCACTTACTTGGGGTTGGATGAGCTAAAGTAGACGGGACCCAGGACAATGGAAATGGAGAGCACAATCCAACATAAAACCATGAAAGTTCTCTCCCGCTGACACCATGGAGGCTGGTGAACCCCTAAGACTGCCACCCCATCTCTTATAGCATATCCAGCAAGCAGCACATGCAGGAATCACTAGATGTGTACATTGTGACCCTCTGCAACCTCAACACAATGCTGTGGAAGAAGAATACTAGCCAGCTCCTCATGGTATCCTCTTACACAGTGATTTGCTACTCCAGCCAAGATCCCTGCTGCTGTTAACTGTGTGAACACCTGTAGCCTCAACCCCATTTAACTGAAAATCAGGCAGCGGCAGCATTGGCAGGAGCCACTTAGTCTGAAATGTGTCACTCTCTGCAAACCCCGCACCCTGTGGTGGAAGAGGAATACTTACCTGCTGGCTGTGCTCTCCTCTTCCTGAGTGGCCCGCTACTCCACCCGAGATTGACGCCGTTGTGACATGTGCTCCTCCATCAAGCAAGTAAATGTTTTTTCATGCCGCAGTTGCATACAGTCTCTTATGTGATGTGTAAAATATGAGGTAGTTAGGGTGCGCTCTGGCACAAAGGCCCTCCACAGGGGGCCTTAGTAAGGTCTATTGCCCTTATAAAAGCCACAAAATGCAGTAAAACCATGGCAGGACTGAAGTGTTGACCTAAGCAGGATGTGTTGAGGATGCCACATAAATGCCTTGTTTCTCCCACTCCTTTATGTATTTTAGTCTTTTATATTGCACTAATAAAATTGACTTTGAGCACACCTATCCCTGTGCGATGTTAGCACTAAATATTTAAACTAACACTCCACTTCTTTCACAATAGACTCCAAGAGCTCCATGAAGGTGCTGGCAAAGGAGTAGCCCCAGTATGAAGCATGCTACCTAGTGTAGGTGTGGGTTGCATCCTTTTTTTTTAACAATTTCTCTTTAGGTAATATCAGTTTATTAATTTATCAATATGATACGCACCAATATCTCCTAAACATTGCCTGTATGATCACGAGTTATGGGAGTGAGAAAGTTATACATGCTACTAGTCCTTTTTGTACATATGCTCTAAACATTTCAAAGTTGCTGATTGCCTTCACTGGAAAGCAATAGGAACTCTTGTTGTCTGGCCAATATTAAGCCGAATACAACTCGAGTCACTACCAGTGACTCTCCATCCATTTTGGGGCTCCCAGATAATGTGTTGGAAAACTGTAGTGAAGGAACTCCACCTTGCAACTTTAGGAAGACCTGGCTGCCATCAGTGAAGATGTAGAACTAGAATCGATAGAAGTGGATCAGCTGCCTTAGACAGTGGCGCAACATAGATCTTAAAAAGCATAGCGAGAGAGAGAGAGAAAAAAGTGTGTGTGAGAGAAAGAGAGAGAGAGAGTAAATCTCTGCGGCACTACATAGGACAAATGATGTTTGACAGAGTTGTAGGGGACAAGGGAAGAGCGCTGAAAGTAATGAGACCAAGCACTGAAGGGTCATGTCAATAGCAGCCCCACCTCTCACAGACTAGGGTGGAGAATCCCATGGTCGCTTGTGTCGAATAGCTCTAACACATCTTTTACTTCCTGGCACTGACACTGCCACCATCAGCAGACACATGAAGATCATTCAGACTGCAACGAAACTAATGTATCGCTTACATGTATCTTTTCATAGGTGGTGAATTGTCATTTATGAAGTGTGTATTACTGAGTTCATTTGGTGGTTTTATACGATGCACTATTTACATTTAAAAAGTGAATCGTGTTCTTTAGCTTTTCTTATATAGTATATTGGAGTTATGATCGAAAGGTTGGTATGTTTATTTGTGAATCACAGTTGCAGTGGCATGCTATATACAATGATAGACTGTTAAGCTTATAAGGGGTTCATTTTAATAGGCTTTGGGGTCTTTTCGTTTTGTAGTAAAGAATAGAGGTAAAATAACATAGCGAAAGCAGAAATTGTTCCAGATCATTATATGAATTGATTGTGGCCAATATTGAGCATATTGGACGTATTGGTCAGACATCAACGGGATACACTTTCACTTTTGGTCACGCGAACGGAAGTTTAGCAATTTTTTACTTTCCAGCATGTTAATATACGGCCTTTTACTTGTTCAAAAGTGAGAATACATCCCGTTGATGTTTATGATCAATATAACGCTCCCATTAGCCATCAAACTTTTAATGCAAAACGAATGGTGATTTAAATATAGCCATTGATTAAAAAAAAAGTAAAACAAGTAATTTCAAAATGTCAATATGAAACAAGGTTTTTAATATGATATAAAATTAGCTAATGGAGGACTGGAGAACGCAATATTGCTTGATTTAAAGTTCAAAGAGATACAAATAATGTTACATTTTCCTATTGGTAATAAGACCATTTACATTGTGGATTTCCTTGGCATTTATTCCAATTCAAATTACGTGGACTGTATATTTCGGATATCTATTCATATAGCAGCCCGTGTACTTTCTGAAAGTCTGTCTTTCGAACTTAATTCATGACAACCTAATGAGCATATTCTGTAATGAGCTGGTCAAGATACTGTTTTCAGCAATTTTTTTTCACATTGTCTGGTGTAAATTTTGAGGTGCTCGCTGTTGAATCATTTCTTATTTTAACTGTTTAATCAATGGCAAAGCTTCAAAATTGAACCAAAAAAATGCGAGGTGATATATGTGTTGAAAGTGCTGCTTCTGGGCAGTAGAGATGAGAAACCTCTGAGTTGTTCATCGAGGCCAATTAAATTAATTGCTATAGAAGAACAGAATATAATTCATGAGTGACAAGTAATCTATTTTAATTTAATTGCACACAAATGTAATGGTGGTAGATCAGTATGTCCAATTTGTTCTTTGATTGCATTTCTGAGCTTCATCCTTTGCATAACTGTTCACCAGGCTAGGATATCTATTTTTCATTTTTTAGAACTGAACAGCTCTGGCACCTAACAAACACTACAATAACCTCTGATCATCAATAATTCCAGATAGCACGCTATTTCGTATACATGCATACATTCATGCAAAACAATATTTATCTCTATGTGGTACAATTGTTTTGCGTCCAGCTTCGAATTATTTGATATTTACGACACTTACAGGACAGTTACAGAGCTACTTTGTTAATCAGCTCCAAGGGGCAGATTTATGTTAACTGGCGCATCCCGAGGGTTGCGCCAGTTAACATGCGCCACAGTGAGCCACAGCTACGCCACCAATGGTGCGCCGCATTTATGATGCGGCGCACCATGGGGCAAAAACGGCACAGATGCGTGACGCATCTGTGCCGGAAATGTGGCGCATTGCTGGAGTTGCGTCACAAGCGCGACGCAGCTCCAGCAATGCTCTGGGGGGGCCTATTCTTTCAATGCTGCCTCAAGCCTTACGCCTGCTTCAAGCAGGCGCAGGGTTTTGACGCAGCATTGCCCTGAAAGTGACTGAGTGAAATCTCATAGATTTCACTCAGTCACTTTCAGGAGGCGTTCCTGCGCAGGAACCCCCCCCCTGCGCAGGAACGCCTCCTCATGGCGCAGTGCTGTACAACGTGACGCATCTCCTAGATGCGTCACGTTGTAAATAGGGCACAGGGATGCGCCACGTTTCCGTGCCGTTGCGTCACGCAACGGCGGCGTAAACGTGGCGCAAGCCCTTCATAAATCTGCCCCAAAGTATCTAGTTACCTGTTAATATCTATAGGTTTTCTCAGCCAAATTCTACCTGTGCGATGCTTGACGATACCCTGCAATTGCAAATTTCAGTGTGTTTTCATACTCTGACCAGGCTGGTGCAAAACGTTCTTGTTCCAAGCCTGTGGATTCAATACATACGTTTGCAACAAATGAATTATCTGTTTGTCAGTTTACAATGCTATCAAAGTAGATGTAATGATTACGTTTCTAATGGCACTCTTTAAAGTTGTTGGTAAGAATGCCGTTGCCAGAATGCCGTTGCAGCAGTTGGGAGAGCGCCCCCCAAGCCAGCAGCCCAGCAGCCTCCCGACCGCCGTATTATGGTGTTTGTATTATGTGTTTTGTCATTGAAAGAGAATGAAGCGCGTGCCTCCGCTGTGGCAACACTACTTGCTCATCAGTGCACTGTGTACCCAGCACCATATTATACTTAGCACACAGTGCAGGCTCAACTGGGCAACCAAAGGGGGGGGGGGGGGGGCACACAACATGTGCACATTCACCCTGGGGCACCTTCCCTGCCTTTCCACTGACCTTTTCATGGCAGGGTTCCCATCATAAAACGGTGGTTGGAAAGGCAGGATTGTCATCAGCATGGTGGTGCCGCAATCGGCACTGCCTTCATTGATCACTGCTTTACCCACCGCCACCGTTTCGGATCAGGCTTGTGGCATCCTGAGCCCCACCCTGGTAATCAGGTGATCGCAGCACCGAGGCGATTACACTCACACTGCCACCACAGGTATGGCCGTCGTGGAACCACCATACTCCTAATCAAACCCTAAGTCTAATAGCTGCGTTTAAGAGATATTTCTCTGAATCCCTGCCTTAACAAAAATGTTACATTTTTGGTTACTTCACTTCAATTTTCCCCTCCACACAAAATAAAAATGGAAAAAACGCAATGTAGTAAGACATCTATGTTGAAAAGTGTTAAAAACACGAGCCGGATTATCCAAAGGAACACATATTATTTGTGTGGAGAATTGTTTGCTTCAAAATCAGTGTGTACTTTAGCAATAGGCCATGGATCTGTAAACGAATGTGAAGCATGTTCTACGCATTTTAAGTTTGCAGGAGAGTGATACCCAGAGTGAAGCTGAGTCTGTGGTTCTATGCTTGTGTGAAAGTGGCTTTGTTAACTCTTGATGAGAGTGATAAACGCTCCTATATGTGTGGTTAGAGTACCGGACTATACCCACATTTCAGGTCTACTTCAAATCAACAGTCAATCAATTATGTGATGTACATAAACACTCCTGGCCTCTCATTGTACAGTGACCAAAATTTCCCAGCACGAGGGATGTGTTCAATACATGCTCATCCAGAGGATAGTTCTTGGATGGTCCTCGTGATTAAACTTCTGGTTTCCACTCCTAAATCATACCCTGCGCTTATAGCAGGCACCTGCCTGGTTGACATACATGTAGTGTGCTCCCTCATATCCTGTTGGCTCAGGCACAATGGAGAATTAAAGAAATCCCACAGTTAAAGGCACACATATCAACAAATCATGTGCCTTGTAATCACTAATATAGGGTAAGAATGTGCAATCTTGAGTGTGATCATCTCTGGAATCAAAGTGTGGACTAAGTAAATTTTTTTATCATATAGCTGCCTTTGAACTTCTGACAGGGCTGGAAATACATTCCCATCCTTAATTTTCACATCTCCACATAAAGAAGCTGTTATGTTGAGAATAATTCTAACAGAGAATAGATAGAAGATGCACAAGTGTAGCAATAAATTGAGCTGATCTGCACTATCCCACTGTTGAAAGTGCTGTGCAGAGTGATATACTATGAATAGTAAAAACTAGCCAACACCCACCCTAGTAAGCAAACTGTTCATCTCATTTTGGATTATTGTGGTACGTTTTTATAGACTTCCATAAATGTTTTGGATTTTAAGTTCTAGTTTGCGTGATTTTTATGCCATACTTTATGAGTCCATTACTTCAAGGCACATGGAAGGGTGTTTGTACAAAATATTGTGTTAAAAATATCGGGTTGTCAAAAATATCGTCAACAGGAATATCAAAGGTAAGAATTTTGTTTTAAGTGTCGTTTTTAATATCATAAAAAATATACATTTAACAAATGTTATTGTATAAAATATTGTTTGTAAGTTTTATTTTGTTGCATTTATATAAAGTGGGTTTGATTGTGCACGTTTAATAACGTTTTTTTTTTTAATTTTGTGTGTCTAGCAAGATAATTTAGTAGGTAAAGAATTCGCTAATTTTCTATATTTAGTAAAAATCAATCTGTAAAAATAAAGTGTATAATTCTTTTTCAAGTAACATAATTGTGGGTTTTTAGGCAATAAAGGTGGGGTGATTTTTAAAAAGTGAATAGTTTAATTTAAATGTTATGTTCATCATTCTAATGTTTTGCCAATTGGTTTGTTTAAAAATGTTTTTATTACATAAATAGTTTTCAACATAAATGTTTAACATTATTTTTGAAAGCATATATATTTTATATTTAAAATGTTTTATGTCATCGAAAAGTTTATAATAATTATGTAAATTATAGAACCTCTATTAAAATGTAAATATATAAAAAAAATGAAATAATGTAAAATATTTGTACATGTATTCTTATAAAACATGTATATTTAACTTTTTTTATAACAATAAAAATGTTTTTTAGAATTTTTTTAAATGTTAAATTCCACCTAAACTTGAGAACTACCCAGAGTTCTCTGCTTCTTTTTTGCATAATTTATTCAGCACTCTGTGCCTGAAAGGGTACTTTTTTAAATTTTTTTTTTAAAGTTTTGTATAGTGCAAATGTGACCCTAGTGGGTATCAGAGCACTTTAAATGACGAGAAGAAGAGTAACAATTGGTCTGGTAAACAGGCAAACATATGCATGAGAGCTAAACATATCATGAAGTAAAATAGGATAACAGAGATTGGAATGGATTAAAGTCAGTACTCGGAAGGACAATCAACATAAGAGTTTGATATCTATACCTTTTTAATGTCACCGATATATTGACTTAGGATAAGAACTTAGTCAGTAGATAAGATTTGCCTTTTTTTTTATAAGGAGGAGGAAGAGGAAATTAGGCGAAGTTCCGGTGGTAAAGAGTTCCATATCTTGGTTGCAACAGCAGATAATGCTCTGGCCCCAGTTTTCTTTTTGTGGGTTTGTTAGGGTTTTAAAAGCAAGGTACACACACTTCGTGCGAATCTGCTGCCCTCTGATTTTTCTAGCTTTAGGGCCAGGTATCTGGGGGCCTTAAAGTGCTTTGTGCATCATGCAAGCAATTTTCAGTTGGATTCGTGCTGCATATGGTAGCCAGTTTAGGGATTTTAGGACTGGTGAGATGTGCATGTTTCTTTTAGTTTTGAGGACAAGTCTTGCAGCTGCTTTGAGGGAGGCTCTTAGAGGGGCCAGTTTGTATCTAGGTAAGCCACATGGTGTGACACTACCATAATTCAGTCTGGGTAATACTAGAGCTTGAACCGCTTGTTTAGGTCTTTGTGTGGTAAGTAGGATTTAAGTTTCCGCAGAATGCTCAGTTGGTAGTTCGCTCCTTTGGTGGCTGCACTAATGTGATTCTGCATATATAGGTGTTTGCCTAGTGTAATACCTGAGATTCTGGTAGAGTCTTTGATGTGGGTTGAGCATTTGAGGGCTGTTAGATGTTTCAACCACAGATCAATCTTCGGGTTGTTATTAGGTGGAGAGATGAGAAGAAATTCAGTTTGTCTCATACTGGGTGCTCCCTTCTGTCTGGACAAAGCTATAACTCTCTGAAGAGCTCTAATGAGAGTGTAATACATGTCACGGGTTGCATGTATTCATTTCACATTGGCTTGGATGGTATTCTACCAATCCAAAGCTGTAATACTGTGCCTGGAGTGAGAAAAGGCTTTGATAATTTTACAGCTCGGCACAGATAGCACTGTGCTAATGCTATGCGTAAAGACTTTGCTGTAGGAATGGCAAAAGACTTTGCCCCATGCTATCTCAACGTGGATGGCACTATGCTAATCCTGTGCTCAAAGACTTCGATAGAAAAGCAGATATTTGAGGTGAACAAATTTAGAGTCACTGGGGATGAGAGTGCTCAAAACAGGAGCTGCTTTTCACCTAAACTTGAGAACTACCCAGAGTTCTCTGCTTTTTTTGCATTATTTATTAGTCACTCTATGCCTATTATGGAACTGTTTTGAAAAAATATATATATATTCATATATATATATATATGTGTATATGTGTGTGTATATATATTACCTACTGACAGTCGCCAGTAAGTAGTTATAGTTAGAACCTAGTTTCCATAGGAAAAGCATTTTTTGATTTGCTAATAACTTTGGCTTAGTTTGAAGAAACTTTCTGAAATTCTGCAAAAAAAAATCTATCCAGGTCAGCTCCTATCCTGAAAGTTTGGGGGTGATTCGTCAAGCGGGGGCTGAGAAAAAAGGGGGGTCCCAAAAGTCGTTTTCTCCATATTAATTTCTATAGGAACTTTAGCGATGAGCTACAGCTCGACCTGCTAAACGGAATTACCCCAAATTTGGCAGAAAGGTAGAGCTTGGTTCAGAAAGCGACCTTTTTTTTCAAATGGTGTAAATCCACTCAGTAGTTTTTGAGACATTCAAAAAATCAGAGTGAAAAAATAATTTCCCCTTAGGAAAGTTTGTGCAAGGCAACAGCCAGAAATACTGAGCTTGGTTCAGAAAGCAACCTTTTTTAAAAATGGTGTAAATCCGTTCAGTAGTTGCTGAGAAAATATAAAAATAAAATTATTAATATCTGGGCGGAGCTCAAGTTGCATGCGCGAGCTTCACTCTGATTGGCTGCCAGCACTTCAAACCAGAAAGTATTGGCAATCATCTTGTGGCTCGATAGAAGCGAGTCACCAGAAAGCAGAGAAACAAAGGTATAAAACAAGAGAAGGGGCAGGGTAGAAACACCCTGACCTCCTAGGCCTGCACAGGGGGTAACAGAAGAATCCCCAGGGCCAAAAAACGGCATTAAAAAAAAGTAGTCACAATTTGAGTAGGGGTCGCGGGTTCCCGCCTTTTATTTTAATGAAGCCCCTGGGTGGGCTAGGTTTCGGGGGTATTTGTTAAAAAATATTAGCGCGGGTCGCTGGGGACCCCGCAGTCCCGGGGATACAGTTATGTCGGGAGGGTGGTTCAGTAGGCTGTGGAAATAGGTCCCTGGGGTATTTGTTAAAAAATAATAGCGGGGGCTCACTAAATCTTCCCAATTGGCGCAGGGGTCATGGGTTCCCACATTTTATTTTAATGAGGCCCCTGGGTGGGTTAGGTCTCGGGTATTTATTAAAGAAATAATGGCAGGGGCTCCGTAGGGCTGCCGCAGACCCTGGTTATGTTGGGAGAGGGGTTGAGTAGGCTGTGGAAATAGGTCCCTGGAGTATTTGTTAAAAAAATATTAGCGGGGGCCCGCAGGGACCCCCACAGTCCCGGGGGCTTCACTCATGTTGGGTAGGGGGTGCAGTAGGCTGTGGAAATTATATCGGGAAAACAACAAATGCGCAGTATTGCATGCATTTCTTTAATATAATGTGGAATAATGTTTATTTATTATGCAGTGTTCACTTTTGTTATGGATAGAGTCATTTTGTTACAGGAAATATAATAATATGTGGGAGGGCGTGTTCTCTATGTGTGCGCGGAACAAAATTACTGTTTAATTGGCTTAGGTATTCCAACAACAAGCTTAATGTTCATTGGGTGCGAATCATCAAAAGTAGAAGTGTTTTCTGTCATTCACTTCTCCTCGCAGAGTAGCAAGGACATGTGATTGGCTCATATGTTCTAAGGAGGACCTTCATGAGCTTAATGTTGATTGGTTGCAAACTATTGAAAGTAGTAGTGTTGTCAACCATTCAATTCCTCTCCTCGGAGTAGGAGGGACATCTGATTGCCTGACTTTCTCCAAGGAGGACTTCCCTAAGCTAAATGCAGGCACGGCCGGTAGTAGGTGTAACTGCAGGGGGGTGACGTAGGGAGGGAGAGGGGCAGGGTGGGGGGTTGTAATGTATGGATTACGGACTATAACAGGTAAGTAAACATATAAATTAATAAAACGAATTTCGCTGTGTGCACTGCATCGCATTTAGTGATGCAGTGCACCAACGAAATTTGTTTTATTTATTTATAGTGGGTATCAGTGGGTATCAGAGCACTTTACATGACGAGAAGAAGAGTAACAATGTGTCTGGTAAACAGGCAAACATATGCGTTAGAGCTAAACATATCATAAAGTAAAATAGGATAACAGGGATTTGAATGGATTAAAGTCAGTACTCGGAAGGACAATCAACATAAGAGTTTGATATCTATACCTTTTTAATGAACCCTATCTCATGTGCTTGTCACACATTTCTTTTCTAGTGTTTCCCCTGATGATTGGGCCATTGACATCCTCTTTTGAAAGAATCTTTTTGTTTATTCAATGCTTTGTATCACAAACTTGAACTGATGTAAATTTATTGTGATTCATTTAAACTGTTGAAAATCGATATTCTAACTGCACATAAAAGTTCAGAATAAATTACACGACAAAAAGTGTTTGAAACTTGATTTAAAATTGTGAAGAATTGTTTATTTTTCATGGTAGTGCACACCTAAGTCTAGCATGCGATCACAGCTAGCTAGCCTCTTCCAAGTGTGTCAATTTTGAGTGGTTAGATACACTCAGTTAGGTGCAGCACACAGATCAAAATATCTGAAGTAGAAAATCGTCAGTAAAAAGTATTCAGGTGTGCTCGGACCACCCTCACATTGTCTGATAATTACCTACCTTTGATCCAGAGCACCCAACACAGTTTAAAATGTCTTTCAAATCTATTGCCTCATTAACTGACAGCAGAGCAGCCACAAAAACCTATACTACGGAACAAGCAGCAGTAGTTTACAGCCTCATTAACGAAGTCAGCAACTTACAAGCGCACGGCGGATCCATTAGTCAACAGCTCAGACAATTGGAATTCACAACAAAAAGAGAATTAAATCAGCGGTTACACGCATCAACACTAATACAATATCATAAGGTAAAAAGGATACCCCGGAGCCTAAGATTATCCATCAAACCTATTCTCTATCGATTACAACATAATCCGCAATTTATGGAGAAGTGGTATCAGATTTTAAATAAGTGTTCTTTCGAATTGATCCTCCTGATAATAGAGAAATTAGCTAAAACGATTGAAGAACTAAACTTGGAAATTGCAGGTATACGACAAGATTTATCAGATAGAATGCCAGAAGAAGATTGGAATCTTTTTTTGGAAGATCTCAATTCGAAACTAGAAGATTATGGAAAGGAGCTGCAAGAGAACAAATTGCGAAAATTTAAACGAGACACTATTGACGATTAATTAAATGAGGCATATACCTGGGCAGAGGTATATGCCCGGAGACGTTTTACTAGGCGTCCAGCAGCATCTTCGGATGAAAGTTTACCACAGATAAAGACATTGATGCATCAAGAGCATCTATTAGAATCTCTCAATCAAGTTGTGGACAAGTCTGTGGAAAAAGCAAGCACCTCTGGCCAACAGGTGTCTTTTTTGTTACAGGCCACGTAGTCAGATCATACCCCGGATTTAACAAACCAAAAAAAACAAGGAGAGGAAAAAGAAAAGGAAAAAGAGAAAAGCACAAAAGGCTTACGGCGTCAAGGGAAACCCTCATAATTAACATCTCAGGCCATAATTTAACATCTAATGAGGAAATGATTCTAAATAATGGGATTTCTTTTGTTCCCACCTACATTGGTTCAAATTTTGAAAATGACATTTCATTCTACAAATTTATGAGGAATTTAAGACTGCAGAATTTTTTTTGATAACATCATTCCACAAGACGAATCAACTAAATCTAAAATTGATATCTTTAGACCCAAAAGTACTTTTGAGGCACCAACTTCTCGTAAAACATTAGATTTATTTGAAGCTTTGGTCACAAAGGACCTCAGGAAACTCAATTACAAACGAGAAAAACGCAAGGCTAACAATCTAAGCAGTGCTGTGAAAAGTACCTTAATCGAACTAGGAAACAAATCTGAATTGTCCTTCCAAAAAGCTAATAAGGGCGGAGCCCTAGTACTGATGGACACCGAATTTTCAAACTCAAGGTTCAAGACCATTTGGATGACATAAACACTTATTTATTTACTGTTCGAACAAGATCCTACAGAGATATTGAAAATGCTCCAAGGACTAATCGACAGAGCCCTGGACATGGGATGGATGTTAGACAAAATGGAAACATTTTTGATGACCGAATTCCAGAGAAGACCACTTTTGTATATGTTGCCAAAAGTTTATAAATCTCTGGAGAATCCACCTTTCCAACCCATCGTGTCGGGATGTGATTGATTTTTCGAGCAATCAGGGAAAATCATTGATTATTTTCTTCAACCGTTTATTCAACAATGGCATACTTATATTCAAGACACTGCAGACTTCATTCTCAAACTGGAACAAATCAAGTTAGAAGTTGGGATCAACTACATACTTTGCAGAATAGATGTAGCATCTACAATTCAATAGCACATTCTGAAGGACTGGAAGCACTAGAATGGTGCTACTACAACATCCTGAATTGGAAATGGATCCGGTTTTCTTACTTGAACTCACCCATTTCTGTTTGCACCATAGGTTTTTCAAATTGGCAAATAACTTTTACATGCAACTCAATGGAACATCCATGGGCTTTGCCGGGGCACCAGCATATGCCAATACCTACATGGCCAAGTACGAGGAGGAATATGTCTTTGAGAATATCAGTTGGATGAGATATCTGACATTCAATTGCAGATATATCAATGACATTTTTTTACTATGGTCAGGTACTGAAACTAAACTACTGGAGAACATAGAAATTTTGAATACTAGAAATCCGAGGATTCAATACACGCACATAACGAGCACAGAAAAAATAGCTTTCCAGGACGTTTGGGTTGAAGTTCATGAACAACACTTAATTATAACTTTGCACCAGAAAACCACAGATAAAAATAGTTTATTACATTTCTAAAGTTTTCATCCTCAAAGTCTTCTCAACAATTAACCTTATTCACAATTCTTAAGGTTAAGGCGCATTGTGTCAAGCAAAGAGAAGAGCATTGAGTACATCACAGAATTCAAGGAAAAATATGAGAAAATAGGTTCTCCTGCAAGAATGTTGAATGATGCAAAACAAAGAGCTCTTGAACAAAATCGACACACATTGTTGACAAAAAGAGAAAATGTAGAAACAAGAAGAAATGTTTTTGTATCTAAATTTTCTGTCAATTCACAAAAAAGGAGGAGCATTATAAACAAAAGGTGGGAACTGTTACAACCAGAGCCGGATTTTCAAAACATTTATGCTGAAAGACCACTGTTTGCTTACACTCGTTCAAAAAACATGAAGGAATTTTTAAACCAAGGCAAAAATAAAGAAAATCAAAAGGAAATAAAGGAATGCGCTGATGCGCAAGTTGTGTACACTGCAATAATGTAATACTTGGTAACACCATTTCCCATCCACATACTGGACAGAAGATAAAATTACAATTTGAGGGTGATTGCAATAGCAGTCATGTCATCTACGTAATAAAATGCCCATGCGGCCTGCTGTATGTCGGCAAAACTGAACGAAAAATAAAAATAAGAATTTCTGAGCATAAAAGTCGAATTCGGAATAAAACCTCAACCTCACCATTAGCAATTCATTGGTCAGATAAACATCATACAATAGCACAGAGTAGGTTTCAAATTATTGAGGTAGTAACAATACAAGAGGGCCTTGACATGAACAAAAAACTACTCCAAAGGGAGACATATTGGATAAAAAGGCTAAATTGACTGACCCCGGGTGGTCTTAATGACCGGATTGAGCTTAGAGGTTTCTTGTAAATACTGAATAAGTTAGTTGTTTTCTGTAAATACTGAATGATTGTGCTTAAACCTCAATGTATATGAATAGTTGTGGTGCATAAACGATGTAGCCATCTGGTTTTGATGTTTGGTATTCATGTTTTTAATTTCCTCTTTTTCTTTCCCTATGCTCTCAACTAGGCGTATTTCACTATCTTTCATTTTATTTACACGAGAGAGAGAGAGAGAATATTGTCGTCACATACAGTCATGAATCGTCATTGAAGTTGGGAAGTTGTCTTTTTGCCTTCGTTGTTTGAACATGCATTCGATAAAGTTTTGTTGAAACTAAGTTGGATCTATTAGTCCGTTTTTTATGACTATGATTATGCCGGGAGTTGTTAGGCACACTTGCGTGATTACGTTTCCATGTTTGATGTTTTGCCCAATAAGGAACAATAGGGGGCTGTCCGCGAGACGATTTTTAAAGCACACGTTGACAGAGAGATCACGTGATCTAACACAATTGAGTACGCGGAAGAGACAGAGACATTGAAATATTGGTAAGCGCGTTCGCGTTGTGAGAACGGCTATGAACATCTTAGTTTCTTTAGTTGTGGTTGAGGCAGCTTGGCAATTGTGCTTTTTGATTGCAGGAATTCACGCTGGTTGTACGTTGGATATCTTTTGGAGAATTTAGTCATTTTGTGCATGGTAGGTAAGGCGAAACCACGAAATGAAGCTGTTTTGATAACATAATGGTTGGCAATTGGGTTACATTGATTATCTTGTTGTGTCCACAAATCGTGTTTATTCCTCGTTGAAACGTAAGTAACACATGGACTATTAAGAATATGTTAATTTAAAGGCAGTGTTGATTCATTTTTACTAAGGTGATACTCTTTGGATTTCAGGATTGTGAACGTTTGTTCGTAATACCCAGAGGGGTTTGAGTTCTATAATTGGAGTGAGTTTTTAAACATTGCTTTAGTTTTCACATTAGGATGCTTATATTGGTGAAGGTTTTTATTGGTTACTGAACAGAAAATTGCCTTGTCTTTAACTACTTGCATTTATCATATGTATAGCTAATGGAACCTGACTCATGTGCTTGTCACACATTTCTTTTCTAGTGTTTCCCCTGACGAAGGGACTACATTTATGTCCCGAAATGCATTGGGCCATCGACATCCTCTATTAAAAGAACCTTTTTGTTTATGCAATGCTATGTATCACAAAGTTGAACTGATGTGAATTTATTGTGATTGATTTAAACTGTTGAAAATTGAAATTCTAACTGCACATAAAAGTCCAGAATAAATTGCACGATAAAAGGTGTTTGAAACTTGGTTTAAAATTGTGAAGAATTGTTTATTTTTCATGGTAGTGCGCACCTAAGTCTAGCATGCAATCCCAGCTAGCTAGCCTCTTCCATTTGTGTCAATTTTGAGTTGTTAGGTACACTCGGTTAGGTGCAGCACACAGATAAAAATATCTGGAGTAGAAAATCGTCAATAAAAAGTATTCAGGTATGCTCGGACCACCCTCACATTTTCTGACCACCATAACCTGGCAGAAAGAATCCATACGCAGGAACAATTACTACAAGAACTGAAGCCCATAACCCATATCCACACCGCGGCCTTACAGGACTGCATGCAAGCGCCGGAGGACAAAGCTGTAGACGCAGAAGGCTGCTCCTGTTGCAATTTTAACCGAGTGGTGAGCCTTCCAGAGGGTCGAGGAGGGGCGCCACCCAGAGGAATATGTTGAGCTTTGGCTCCGTGACATCCTGCTGCCTGGAGCTCTATCTGTGTACTTCTAGTTGAGAGGGTGCACCGGGTGCCGGACCCACAGACCTTCCCGTGTGCCCATCGGTGCCTCTTCCTTTTCAGGCTCCTCAACTACAGAGCCAGGGATGTGGTGCTATGGGAAACCCAAAAATTAACAGACCTCAAAGTCTGCGGCAGCCCAGTCAAGGTATTCCTGGACTATACGCTGCAGGTGCAGCGCCATAGGAGCACCCACACTGCAGTAAAGAGGCAGCTTCATGAGCTGGAGCTCAACTACTCCCTGTTGTTTCCAGCTAGACTGAGGGTGGTGGGGAAAGGTTTGACTCGCCTGATGAGGCCTGGGACTGGTTGGAGGAATCTGGACTGCTGTCGGGCCCAGACCTCCTGCGGTGGACATCCCCAATGCGCCAGAAAGAAGAAATCATCACTGAGGCAGATGTGGAGGCCCTAACAGTGCAACTTTGCCCTTCGTGGCTCCTTACCCTGAGCAACGGAGAGTGTAACAACAAGATGCCATACAAGTAGCTGCAACGATTGGGACCACAAAGTATCATGGAGAACGAGTTCTGAGCCGCCCTGAGTCATCAATCGCCAGTGTACTGACCGAGTTACCATGCCTGCTACGTGTCTTACTTGTTCTCATGAACATTGCTCTTTACTAAAACATAGGAAGTACATATATGCATGCTGTCCAAAATTGTAGGCGTACTAACACAGAAGTCTCAAGTAAAAGAAAAAGGGAGGTCTCCTTATTAGGGACAAGGAGAATAGGAGTGAAGAACTTAACAAGTCCCAATGTTCAACTCTTGAAAAATCCTTTTGTATATTGCCCTCATAACTCAAAATGCTGACTGCCTAGAAAGGTATACAATATTAAACATATAGTGAAAACAAGAGATTACAAAAATTAAAAAAACATTGTTTGTTATTTAAAAATTGAACAATTTATTACAAATCAATAAAATAGATGTTGGGTAACATCAGTACAGTGCCATACATTAAAATGTAAATGTTGTTTTTAAAACAAGTGCCGATACACATATATAACACTGAAAAAATCACAAAATTCAGAGTTGTCAAAGTTGTCGACGCAGCGTTTCGGTGTATTGCGATATCACCTTCATCAGGACAAACAATTCTATACAGAGAAAGCGTACACTTAGTTACATTCATAGATCTTGTTAAAAAACAAATTTCTTTTACATTTTCCAAGGCACAGTCGTGTTTTCACAAATTATTATACTTTATTTCCTACACAAATATACATTCGTATTAGTCGGTAATATGGCATTTGAGTTACAGTGAGCTATACATTTGGGTTCCTAACTTGTGACGTAAAGTCACTATTAGGTAGCTTTAATAAACCATTGGGCATACCTGCGAAAGTTAATTATCCCTCTCATTTTAATTGGAGGTTGTCTGTCCGTTGTATCTTAAAGGATAGAGGCTCTGGCCTAACACATCAAATGTGAAATTCCTTTCTGGGAAGGACATAAGATGACAGAAAACGACTATTCATTGAGTGGCCAATTGCAATTTTTTTAATTTGTTATAAGGGGCCCACGATTTATAAATGACTCTGTCATATGGTATTACCTGTAAATTTCAGGAACTCAGTAGTGAGGATAAGGCCGGAGGGGGGCCACCGTATTTTAAAGAATGTGTCACTATAAGGAAGCACTATAAGGAAGCATATGTATACACATTAGGATATATTAGTGGGTTGTTCATTAGTTAATACTGTACACAATGTAATTACATGCCCACTTTCCAGCAGCAGCTAATGATTCAGGTGTTATTAAAGTTGTTACCTGCACGCAAAAAGAAACAGGGGAATCTTTATATAAACCGAATGTGGTCTACTAGTAGTTAATTATTTAGAACATAGTACTCACCCATACAACAGGGTTATGGGGCCCTCACAGCAGCGCGACTGGATTCTTTTAACTTCTACCAGCGCTGAATTTCCGTTTGCAGTGTCTCTTTCAATTTGACCTGCGATGGATTACATTATTTGTATCTTATTGCTTTATCTTGCCATCCTGGCTGGTTCTCAATGTTTACTATTTCAGCTCTCTCCCTAATTCAATTTTAGAGGCTATTGTCGCGAACGGTATTGCTTTTATTGCTATGTTCCTCTTATACAGTGCTAACATGGCCGTAGAGTGATTATATTGATTTATATCTCCAATGAAGGAGAACACCATTGTGCCGCTTCCTCATATTCAGGGCTAGCATAGCGGTAAAGTGATTGTGTTGTTTGATCTCTCCAGTGAAGGAGAATACCTTAATACCACTGCTCACCGGGAAAGTATAGATATTGTTATCCCCGTTTATATTGCGATATCAATACAACCTGCCCAATGTAGTGGTCCATAGTCTAATCCATTCTTGACTGTTTTATTAATTTAAATGTATTTTTCCATGGCTTCATTACCTCGTATTTTTTATACTATTTTATAAAACATATAAAGAAATTACTCTAATTGGCATTTCAGATATTGTGGTTGGCTTTAAGTTAACCCAAGGCTAGGCTAGGGGAATAGTTTATGCATGGGAAACCGCACAGGGGAAACAGATCTTACCTGGTTGAATTGAATTGGCCTCCCTGCACCCCTCACGGCTCCTCGCGGTCTTGATCCAATAGCTATTTTCACCTCACGTTTGATAGTTTGTTTTAAACGAATTATCGCTGTATTTTTTGGAAACGAGCTCACGCGAGACACATTCAACCGCGTTATGTCACTAATATGAGACGCGCGTCATTAGGACTACAATTGTAGTTTTTTATAGTATGTGTCGCCCACACGTTAATTTCAAGGCGTATAGTAAAATTAAACATACCGCCTTATAGTGTGGGGCTTTAAATGGATAAAGGACCATTTTCTGTTTGGGTACCTTCACATCTATTTGTATTTATTTAATGTATATTTGTATGGTAATGTAATTCATGCTTCGAGAGTGGATATTTTTTTATTGATCTCGCGACACATCCACAAATGAGTGTCATCACTGCTCTGGGACATACCCTTCTCGAACTACAAATGCAGTTTTTGATGATGTATACCACTTTACAGTTATTCTCACAACGTCGGGTGCAGATAAGCGAACCACCGCTCGTTGCATGCCTTTGGTGAATATTCGTACGTCATCACTAATATGTGACGTGATTTACTCATGCCATAGTTATAGTTTATTTATGTTTCATATATCTCTTTATTTTCACAGCGTTTCTTTTAGTCTATATTTGTTGATCCCAATTACAACCCCTGTATGTCGCTGTTACAATTATTATAGCAGCGTTTCTTTTAGTCTATATTATTTACTCCAATTTGCAACATCTGATGAAAAAAGTTTACACTCAAAAAGCTTTTTTATATATATATCTTTTAATAATTTGGTGGTTACGCTAGGAGACTATTTTATCTTTTTATTTTCTTATTTTCTCAATCTAATTAAAATTCAATTATTGCCACAATGGACATTATTGATAATGTCTTTACATCGTCCTTCCTCCGAGGGTGTATTACTGATGGTTATGTATTAATGCCAATCATCTGCTTACAAAATCAGTGACTATCAATTCAAAAATCTTTTGTCTTTCACAACTCTTTTGTTTGTCATCTATCTTGCTGTTTAGTATCAGAAATAAGGTCTCTAAGCTATTATCGAACTTAATACTCCCATAGGGTGTGTCTCTGATCTAATGTTTTTGAAACAGTTGTGACAACCTCAAATCGCTTATAGGATCCTTTCCCAGTCCCAGGAAAATGTAAAAGAAATGTGTTTTTTTAACAAGATCTATGAATGTGTCTAATTGTGCGCTTTCTCTGTATAGAATTGTTTGTCCTGATGAAGGTGATATCGCAATACACCGAAACACTGCGTTATATATGTGTTTCGGCACTTTTTTTAAAAACATTTAAATTTTAATGTATGGCACTGTACTGATGTTACCCAACATCTATTTTTTTGATTTGTAATAAATTGTTCAATTTTTAAATAACAAACAATGTTTTTTTAATTTTTGTACTCTCTTGTTTTCACTATATGTTTAATATTGTATACCTTTCTACGCAGTCGATACTTTGAGTTATGAGGGCAATATACAAAAGGGTTTTTCAAGAGTTGAACATTGGGACTTGTTAAGTTCTTCACTAACACAGAAGTCTCACATGCACACATAAATAATTAATGGTCAGGATAGCTAACAGCAGCGCTCTGATACAGAGGGAAAACTGTACCCTAAGCAGCCACACAATACACATACCCTCATCAGGAATCATACTGCAGCCGTGAGTTGCCATGTGGTGTTCTTACTTGTTTAGGCAGATGCACTTTGTCTCCCTGATCTTCCCCAGTTATGTCTCACAACGTTTTTTAGCCACACCTCTATTTCACACACCCATGGATCTCGCAGTCACATCCCGTAATTTCAAAATACTCACCATGCTGTCACCTAACCATTTGTGTAATAAGCTGGCCATGCAGCACACTGTCTTCTAACCATGTTACATGCCACCCACAAATATAGTGACCTGGAATGTCAGGGGGATCTATACCAGCCTGTTGGTATGAAATATATGCATACCTTAAGCACCACACAGCACATGTAGCGTGCCTACAAGAAACGCACATCTAACAGCCAGAAATCTGCAGATTGCAACAGTGATGGAAATGTCAAATTAGCCACAGGCTATTCGGCCTATGCTAGGGGGGCACTAATATGGATTTGACAAGGTACCCACTTTGAATCAGAAGAGGTTGAAATAGACACACACAGCAGATATGTACTCACAATTGGCTGCTTCAATGAACAATGAACATCCCGTTGTGTTAGGCTCCATATACAACCCCAACACGGAGCAGGTCAATTTTTGGTGAATGCTGACAGACCTCCTCTTGCACTGGAGTGAAGTTCTCCTGTTACTGGGGGGGAGATTTCAACTCAATCCTAGATACAACAATAGACAGATCAATCCTACCACTACTGCAAAGTGTAGCAACATCCAAAGCTAGACACTAGGGCGAGTAGCTGCACTCCTGGGATTTGGTAGTTGTGTGGAGGGCCCTCAATCCACAGGTATGCCTATACTCATACTTCTCACATGCACATGGCCTACATGTACGTATCGATCCCTTTGTTGCATGCATGCCACTATTAATGAAATGCCTCAGTGCAGATTATCTTGGCAAAACACATTCAGACCACAATCCACATATTATGTCATTGCAGGGGAGGTTGAGGGTCCTATCAGCCATATTTGGCGGCTTCAACCTCTGGCACTAGAGGACCCCCATATAGAGCAGCAATAGATGCAGCAATAGAAACATATTTTGAACGAATGAGGAGTCGGTTACAGACACTGGCGTTCTGTGGGATGCACGCAAGGCAGTAATCAGGGACAATGCATGGGGTTGACCTGGTGTTTCAGAAGACAACTAGATAGCAAAGTGAAACATACTGCTGAACTGTGGGTCCCTAGCTAAGCATAAATTTGAGATCGCTGAAGTATTGAAGGATAAAAGGCCCAACGCATGTTTCTTACTAAAACATGGCTCAATGACAGTTCTACCCCTGACATCCTGGACGCTCTTCCAGGAGGATATGGGAAAGTAAGACAAGACCGAGCACGGCAAAGAAGGGGAGGAATAGCAATAATTTATAAATTACCAATGAAATGCTGTATAAGTGAAGCCAACCTAGAAAAGTGAGAGGTTTTCTCTTTTACTCTCTCAGTAGTAGATAATGACACTATAGTTGTTTTTCTGACCTATCGCCCACCTGCCCCAGTAACACAGTTCACAGTGAGCTTGGGGGAAAGAGTGATACACACAGCGATACGCCACAACAAACTCCTTGTCTGAGAATCCTGACTCACAAACCTTGTGCACTGAACTTATGATGTTTAATTTAGCATAAAAGGTTAGTACGCTAATGCATCAGCTGGCCACATCTTAGGATCTTTACTAATATAACAGATCTCGAAGTTGGCCTACCCTTGCCAGTTCCATGGTCTGACCACCATACGATCACTTTCCTCATTCCGGCTCAGAGTCCCATGGTCGAAAAACCTAAAAAATCAGTTACCCGTAGGAAATGGATCCATTTTAATCACTATACATTCACACAGGTGCTGCAAAACAATTACACCGATATAGTTAATGATATAAATGTAGCAAATAAACAAGTGGGAGCATAGATAACAGAAGCTTTGAATGAAGTAGAGCAAGGAACCACAACTAATATCTAGAGGGCAAAGGCAATAGCACCTTGGTTTAATGGGACAATAATAAAAGCTAAACAAAAGTGTAAACAGCTAGAACGCAGATGGTGTAAGAACTACTGCACCAAAACCAAGGAGGAGTATAAAATAGAACTCAAAATATACCACACATTAATTAAAAAGGTTTGCTGTGATTTCTATACCGGGAAGATAGAAAGGGCTAAAAACTCTTCTACATAAATGTATGTCATTCTAAAATCCCTACACTCAACTGAAAAACTAACTGAACTGAGGAGTCCTGGAACAAAATTCCTGAATTTAGTTTTTGCAGGAAAAGTAACTAAGATCCATGACACCTTCCCTATGGACACACAACAGGGCAGAGGCAATGAATGCTCTTTGGTCACAGTATTTAAGAGAGAAACCCTAGATGAGTTTTAGATGCTAGAACCAGATGAGATGAAAAAGCTAGCTAATGGAATCAAATCTGGATCCCCAAGGGACACAGCTCACCCAGAATTGCTGATGCAGGGAGAGAACTGTATTATGCCATTCATATCTGAGCTAACCACTGCTCCTTCCAATCGGGAGAAGTACCCTATAAATTGAAACAAGCTATGGTCTGCCCATTAAAGAAAAAACACAAATTGACTATTTAATACTAGATAACTTACGTCCTATCTCACTTCTACCATTCTTTGCAAAAATTGCAGAAAAAGCAGGGAATATACAGTTGACCAATCATATTGACAGTAATCACCTAATGCACCCCTCACAATCAGGTTTCTGAGCTGCATATTCTACTGAGACAGCCATTCTCGTGGCTATGGAAACCCTAAGACAACATATGGACGAAGGACACACAGGTGTTCTGATCCTGCTGGAACTCAGTGCAGCTTTTGACCTTGTTTCCCATGAAATCCTTCTCCAAAGATTAGAGACGTGTGGTTTCAGGGGCATGGCCCTACGTTGGTTGGTGTCCTTCCTGTCGTCACTAAGTTTCCAGGTCACACAAGACGCACATATGTCCAAGAACTCTACCCTGTTACAGGGAGTTCCCCAGGGCTCAATCCTAAGCCCCACGGTGTTTAACCTATGCATGGGTCCACTTGCCAGTATAGTGAATGGTCACAAGGTGTCCATTGTGTCCTATGCTGACGATACTCAGCTTATTATCCCACAACCCGGGACTCGCTGCAGAACAATTTTCCCAATGCCTGGAGGAGGTTACAGCATGGATGTCCAATCATTGCCTGAAACTCAATGGTTGTAAAACGGAGTTGATGATAATGGGAAAAGCTCCATCTATCATGTTGTCAGCATGGTGGCCTGAGACACTTGGCCAACTTCCAATTCCTAAAACAGAAATCAAAAATCTTGGAGTCCGGCTCTACTCCAACTTGACATTTGAGAGTCAAATCCGGAAAGTCATAGGTAAATGCTTTGGGACACTAAAGGTCCCGAGGAAGGTCCTCGACCTATTACCTGTCAATGCCGGGAAAACTATAGTTCATGCCGTAGTCACTTCTCAGATTGACTACGGAAATGTCCTACATCTAGGCGCCTCTAAAAAAAAGAATAATGAAGCTGCAATCGATACAACAAGCAGCAGCCTGCCTAGTGCTGAATCTCCCCAAAAGAACATCCATCTCAAAAGCCCTAGCCAGATTGCACTGGCTATGAGTGGAAAAAAGAACACTTTTTAAGACAATATGCCACTGCCTCCAATTCTGGCAAAAAAAGGGCCACAATATCTTCAAACAATGATATCAGCTTACACACTCAGCAGAAACCTGAAAGAGATCTGAAGGTAAAGTGCTAACAAGGATTCCAAGAATCATAAAGGCTAGGATGGGTGGTCGATCATTTAGACTACTGGCAGCTAAACACTGGAATACACTGACAGTTGAAATAAGAACAGATCCCTGTGAAACAACCTTTCATAGAAATTTGAAGACATGGCTTTTCCCACCAGTTAGTTAACACAATCTCCTAGACTTCCTGATACATGTCTAGGGGCAAAGTGTTGAATTTGCATGACTCTCAACCCCTGCTGTCCGTTAATTCGGCTACTAGCACCGGGACACACCGGCGGTGAAACAATGCGCTCTATAAATGGATAAATAATTAAATAAATAATAAAGACGACCTGACTCGGTTTGAGGCAGAGTTTGAGCAAGGCAACTTAGTACAGCTGGATATAGAAATGAGGCGTCAACAGTATGCCGACATATTAGAGCGACTGCGTTGCTTGAACTATGCGACACACGTTGCACGCAGAGAGGGCAGGTAGATTGCTGGGCTGCATGATTCAGCAGGAATACACGTGGAGGCCGGTGCTATGACTGCGGTCAGCGTCTGGGCAAGTTCTCACCATTCAACAAGATATTCACAGTGCGTTCATTGCACACTACATCAGTATGTATCAGTCTAGAACCGCGCAACATTGGCAGATGTAGACTCCTTTCTTGCTCCCTTGGCCCTATGCCAATTCACAGCGATGCAGGGGGACGACCTGATTGAGGTAATTACACTGCAGGAGGTCCAGGATGAGGTACGCTTGCTGGGCACAGGCAAAGCACCTGGGCCGGACGGCTACCCGGTCAAATACCACAAAGCATACTAACAAATTGTTACAAATCCCTACTGATGTCCTTGCCCAAACCTAACAGAGCTGCAGAGCTGATCCGGTCATATCAACCACTAGCACTGCTCAATACAGATTATAAAGTACTAGCTAAAATCTAGGTGACTAGACTGGCCCCATTGATGGCGCAGCTAGTACCCACTGATCAGAACGGTTTTGTGCCAGCCCGTAGCATGTCACTAAACATGCACCGGTTCTTCCAAGTGGCACATTACTCTAAGGACAGCTGGGCACATGCTGGGTGCCTAGTTTTAGACTTCGAGAAGGCATTCAACACTCTGGAATGGTGTTCCTATTCACAGTCTTGCAAAAATACAACTTAGGAGACATGTTCCTGGGCCTTGTTAAACTATTGTACACGAGTCCGGTAGCCAAAATTAAGATGGGTTGTTATCTTTTGGAACAGATCCCTATCGAGCGCAGCACAAGGCAGGGATGCCCACTCTCTCCGCTGCTGTTCGCACTGGCTGTGGAGCCATTGGCAGAGGCACTACGCGGTACCCAAGTCGAGTAGAGAATCCAGTTTGGAGATGGCACGCATGAGTTCTCGCTGTATGCAGATGACCTATTGATATATCTCTGGGTTGTTGGGCGGCCTTATGTGTCGGTCAAGACTACACTGTCGAAATTTGCCTCAGTGTCAGGATGGAAAGTAAAGTGGGACAAGTCATGTTTGTACCCCTTTACGGAATCAACCGCAGACCAGCAGCGAATGATCTGCAGCAATCCAGTGCAGTAGCAGTTAGCAGCGTTCTGATACCTCCGAATCCACATATATTGAGACCTGCAGGACTTATTGTAGGGTAACCTGGGGCATGCCATAACAGCAGTGCAGGAGCAAATGGCCTTCTGGAACACCCTCCGTCTAGAGGTCATGGGTAGGATTGTGTTGTTGAAAGTGGTGCTCCTTCTGCGCTTATTATATCACTTCAGGAATTTACAACTCCATGTCAGGCCGCCACTGTTTAAGTACTTGGAGTCAGACATGCAGCAGTTCATTTGGCATGGGTCGCGAAGCTGAGTAGCAAAGGCTAAAATGTACCCATCATCCGCTCAGAGAGGTCTTTCATTGCTTAATATGGAACAATATGATCTAGTGGCACAGCTTCAATTGGTGACTCGCTGGTTGAGCGCACGTCACTTTGATGACACAGCAACACACACACCCGGGCTCACTCAAAGCCAGATAGTGATGCTGTTTCGCCCCAGTAGAAAGAGTAGCACGCCCACACAGCTATTGGTATCATACCAATGCTACCACCGCTGCCTTTGCATCACCCATCTAGTACCACCATCTGCACTATCTCTCCCTATACTGGGCAAACCCTGGAGACATCAAGCAGTATCTAATGCAGAACTAATACACTGGGAGGCGGCGGGTATATTAACACTGGGTGATTTACATAGTGATGGCCAGCTCCTCCCATTTGTAGACCTAGCTGCTAGCTTGGACCTACCGCAAGGCCAGTTCCTACTCCACGTCACAGTGACGCGTACACTGAGCGTGTCATGGGGGAATATGATGCAGGAACCAGCCACTCATTTAACCATACAGTATTTGCATGAACTGGGCACAGGCTGCCATCTCACTAGATAGTTTGCAGAGTCCCTCAGAGCCCCTATGACACAGCAGCTGCTCTCCTTGCATTCTCATTGGGAAACAGACCTACAGAGACCCGCCATGGACTGGAAGTGGGCACAAATACTTGAAAGCCCCACACGGATTCCCCGGAATGCCAGGTTTTGACTTATCTAATACTATATAATTCATATAGCCTACCTGACGCGGGCAAAAATCAATAAATATTTTGCTTAGGCAGATAGCATGTGCACAAGGTGCGGTGCGGCACGGGCAGACCTGCTCCACATGCTATGGTCCTGCACAGCCATTCATAAATATTGGGGAAAGGTTACTAAGTGCCTATCCAAGTGCACATAACGTACTTTAGACTGGACTTGAGAGTCATGCATACTGGGAATGTACCAAAGACCCAAGAAGTATAAAGTGACGACTAGGTACATAGATCTCAGCCTGATAGTGGCTAAGCGTTTACTCACACATCGTTGGAAGTCTCCTGTTCCCCCAGTTGCAAAGGCCCAGTACCAATCACTACTATGCTGGGCGCAGGCAGAAGGCATAGTGCTCCTCCGCGAGGACGCAATGGGATTGAGGATGCAACCTTTGGCGGCAGCACAGGACACAATCTTATCAAACTTCCATGCAGCCCAGCAGAGGCCCTTGGGGACACTAGCGGACATGCCTGAGAGCGAAGGGGAACACACAGCAGGAGAACTAGTGCATACTTAGACCCCAGAGAAAAAATTATGACAAGGAACCCAGTCAGGGACAGGCACATGATTTTAAAATTGCATAATATACAAGCAAGGCTGGGCGGATGGGACAACTCGAAGACATGGAATAACATCAAGTATGATATTAGCGTTGATGTATAAACACAATACAGCGAAACCACGGGGTGAGATGTAGGTTATGTAATGTTATTGTTATGTTGGCTATAAATCAAACTCTGACTGTCAATACTTTATGCCAGCTGAACACACACCAGACTAGAAAATTATGTAACTGGCTGTGATGTGTATTCTTGTAACTTCACCGTGTTGTGCAGTTTTATTAGGCTAATTATGCAGACTTGCAGATAAATTCAATGTTATGTAAAATGCATAAAATATAGTAACAACTGTAAAAGAATTTGCGCAAGTAATAGATAGCACTGTTAATTATAACTGATGAATTTCTGTGTTTTGCATTGTTCAAAAGGCTAAGGTTGTCACTCTGTAACTCACCTAAGAATAATGTTGCTTTAATCTTTTTTTTTAAATGAATTTCTAAGTTTTTTATAAACAAAAACAAATATATTTAATGCACATAGCTATAACGTTACTTTAGCCTTTATGTTTTTCATTGAATTTCTAGGGGTTTAGAAAAGGTAAATTAAATAGTTGATGAGTATATTTACAGTAGAATTGATGAATAATATATCCTGTGTGGGGGAATTAATTTGAAAGGGAATGTCTTTTGTATTTAAATATTGCAGGAAAGGGTGCAGTTTGCAAACTATTTTTAAAAAATAATGTCTGAGTATAAAACAGAGTATTAAAACAATATTGTGTTGAGTTTGTCTATCTCCCCAGTTCTTGTAACTCTCAAATTGAGACACCATCTCAGCAAGTTAGGTAATATTCTAATACTATACTCTTCTCAGCCTTTGTATCTGCTTTTACATTAAAATAGTAATTATAATTCAAACGAGAGTAATCCGTTTTTACAATAATGTAGTTCTCTCTATGTAAATGATTTCTTTAAATGTGTTTCATTACTCTCACGAAAGGCTCGCTGTCCATTCATGGAACACTCACGAGATTGTAGGGTAATACATTTCTATTTAAAGCATTGTATAAATTATATTTTCTTTGTTCAATCAGTTTCAATGGTAGTCATTCAGATTTGTTTGTTATATTTTTGGGGATTTTTAGAAATTGACAACTCTCGCCAGACACTCACCAGAGTGAAACACACAATCCCCTTGGTGGACTTTCAGGGGTCTGTACTTTCAGTTTGGCTTTTGTGTAGCCATATATTTAGAATTAAGCTAATTACAGTGTTTTCTTGTTGTTTCGAACAAAAAAAGATATTAGAGGTGTTGACTGTGTTAGAAAAACTAATTACATCAACAAAGGAAGAGTGTCCGTCAGTGTGGCGTAAAAATAGTGGAGATAGCACGTAAAAATATGAAGCCAGCTGTGGTTGTTCACAAAGTTGGCCCAGCTTTCAAGAAAAAATTCATTGTTTTTTCAGGAAACCCTCACTCACCCTAGTGGTGACATGCTTCATCATCGGGTCCACTAGGGAGATCGAGTACCTCCCCAGTGTGCTACGACGCCAGGAGACTGCGGAGCAGGTTTTGTGAGAGTGAAGAGTGAAAAAGGTGTGGTTAAAAATGTCAGAGGTTGTCCCAAAAAATCATTTATTCGCTGGTCAACTTGACATATTAAAATTAAGAACTATGTGCAGGGAAACTATCCAAAAGAAATACTGGTGTTTCCCTGTTAGGGGAAGGTCAACATGTTTCTGCTCTTTAAGTGTGTGAATTTACAGGGCTTTCGTCAGGACCAGTAAGCGGGTGTGGCCTCAACAGGTATAGGCGCGCTAAGGCCTACCCTGCCGTAGGCAGTGAAAGTTAAAAAGTTGTACTATGTGTAAAAATTGGTGCGTGAAATACAAACCAAAAAGGCTAGGGTATTTACCTCTATTGCGAGGAGCCCAGAAGTTTGTATTCAATGTGAGCCACGCCCCATAGATTCAGGGGGGGGGTGGGAGCGACAATGGCACACGGCCCGCAACGCTCAGCACCCTCTCGGCACCTAGCTGTCCCCCGCTGGATCTCGAATCCACAAGATCCAGCGGGGGACAGCTAGGTGCCGAGAGGGTGCTGAGCGTTGCGGGCGGTGTGCCATTGTCGCTCCCACCCCCCCCTGAATCTATGGGGCGTGGCTCACATTGAATACAAACTTCCAATTTTTACACATAGTACAACTTTTTAACTTTCACTGCCTACGGCAGGGTAGGCCTTAGCACGCCTATACCTGTTGAGGCCACACCCGCTTACTGGTCCAGACGAAAGCCCTGTAAATTCACACACTTAAAGAGCAGAAACTTGTTGACCTTCCCCTAACAGGGAAACACCAGTATTTCTTTTGGATAGTTTCCCTGCACATAGTTCTTAATTTTAATATGTCAAGTTGACCAGCGAATAAATGATTTTTTGGGACAACCTCTGACATTTTTAACCACACCTTTTTCACTCTTCACTCTCACAAAACCTGCTCCGCAGTCTCCTGGCGTCATAGCACACTGGGGAGGTACTCGATCTCCCTAGTGGACCCGATGATAAAGCATGTCACCACTAGGGTGAGTGAGGGTTTCCTGAAAAAACAATGAATTTTTTCTTGAAAGCTGGGCCAACTTTGTGAACAACCACAGCTGGCTTCATATTTTTACGTGCTATCTCCACTATTTTTACGCCACACTGACGGACACTCTTCCTTTGTTGATGTATCTACTGATTGGGGACTGAGAGTGCCCTTGAACCCTGTCTCTCCCTATGTTGACTGAGAAAAACTAATTATACATTGTTTAATTAAATATATAGAGCAATATTTTTTTACAATCTTGTGAGCGTCCTGCGAGAGGTGTGGGAGAGGAAACACACCTGAAGCAAAAGTTGTGATTGGTTGATATGGATGTCTTTATTTGCAAAAGCTAAAATCAATCCATTGGTTTACCAGCCTTTTGGAGTTCGCTGTGGGTAGACCTTTTTGCTTTGTTATGTGTGCCTATTCTGTTTAGGCATAGAAGAATTTCATCTGCAGACTTTGATGAGCGGCCTGGAGCTGTGGCACCAGCTCAGCCACCTCCGTCTTCTCAAAGAGTTTTTAGTAAGTCATTTTTTCGACATGAGGACAGGTAGCAAAAAAGTCTGCCAAATATATAATCTGTAAACTTTGCAAGAAGGAGTTCAGCCGGGGGAGTCGAAACAAATAGTACAGTATGAGTATGGCATGTGGAGGCACCTCAGATCTATGCATCCACAAAGACTTTCTCGGGCAGAGTTAGCTCATGCTGTGGAGGTGGACAGCTCTTCAGGAGCTTCCACTTCATTTGAGCCTAGAAATACCATTCCTGCCCAGGCACTGTGTGCTGAAGCAGATAGCACCCCTGCTCATCTTAATAAAGCAGTTTTTAATGCATATGTTCATAGAACATTTTATCATGGGAGACAAGCAGGACTGCACAGGACATGATTGTCCAAGGTCACAAAGTCATCCCTAGGCATTAATTATTTTTTGAGTAAATATTTTCAGAATTTTCACCTTTTTTGTTTTTAAGGAGGTTTTGTTTTTCCCCCCAAATTGCATGTTTCAATTCTACAGTGTTATCAAATTTAAAAAGAGAAAAAAGTTACAAAAGTTAGAAAACACAAAAAAAATTAAGTTGTTACAAAAAGTTCGCAAAAATGGCTCTTTTAAGACCTACTGTATAGTTTTAATATTTATGTTGTTTGCAGTATGTTTTCCTTTATTCCCTTCTTAAAAACTCTGACAAGTGTCTCACCAGAGCCAGGAAAACAATCCCCCATGTGCAGTTAAAGGGGGCAGTGCTGCCCTCTTAACTCTTGCAAGCCTCTCACGAGATCGTACCAAAATTTAAAAATAACCCTGTAAAAAATTCATACTGTTTATCATGTAACTGCAAAATACAAACAACAGTTGGTCAAAACCTAACCTACTTTTCTAACTGCCAAAAATCTACCGATTACATTTATAATTTTGCATCCCTCCCATTTTTCTCTCCTCATATACCTCCATCTTGCTCCTAGATCTTACTTCTCTTGTGACTAAGATGAGCATACTGCATAATGGCTCACATGGGAACTTGGGACACAGCTTCCTCCACTGGGCTAGGGAATATCGCATTAATTGTGGTATGATAATAATCTTTGATTTCCAAACTTGATCATAACTTAAATTGTCCACAGAGGAAGGATATGGCATCAATTGGAACAAATTGACAAGGTACTACATGTATCTTAAGCGATAGTCTTTCGCTGAGGGGGACCTTATTGTGCCTAATTGCACACTTTTGCTTCTTTGCACTGTAACTTACAGCTAACGCTGTCTTAAATTGATTGATTATTATGTGCTTGTGTATTTTAACGCTCCTCAATTGGGCCTTTTACCT
Organism: Lissotriton vulgaris; assembly: GCF_964263255.1. Taxonomy (NCBI): domain Eukaryota; kingdom Metazoa; phylum Chordata; class Amphibia; order Caudata; family Salamandridae; genus Lissotriton; species Lissotriton vulgaris. Next base: position 56,988 of record NW_028254213.1, on the reverse strand, counting down.
GTGCTCTTGTCCTCTCCACCCCATTCCACCGCAGCAGTTTTGGCTGATTGAGTGGAGGGAGAACTAGTTAACAATTACCTCACATCTGCTTACGGGCACTTTTCGGCACCATCTTAGTAAGGAGACGCTGTAGTCTTCCGTCTTGGACACTTCCACCGGTATATTTAAACAGCTGATGGTGCCAATGCATGCAGCGGGGGCACCGGTGGCGCCCCAAAGGCGCGCCTAAGGCTAGCCCGTCTGCTCCCGTCCTCGCCTGGACGTCACCAGAAGCCAGGACCCTTGTCCGTTTGGCTCCAGATAATGAGTCCAGATGATGTTATAGGGCCTCTCAACTTATCTAGGTTAAACAGCTCGCTGCGGCATGCCCTATTACTTTCACTTCTGTGGATTTGGAAGGACCTTTTTCGTGTAAGCTCTGCCATTTTCACAGCTTTTGTGATAGATGCTTCTCTCCAAAGTTGGGTGATCACTATATTAAGCAGGACACACAGGCAGGGGCAGGTTTGTCCTCCCATATTCTAGTGAAACCCCAGAGCACATACACGACCTCTGCCTGGATTGGTTTCTTAGCAAATGTTGCCTGAATATGACACTGAATTGTGGGATTTGCTGAATTCCGACTCCAGAAACTTAGGTTTCTTAACGGAGACATGGCCTAAACCTCACTCACTACCTGATTTTGCTATTGCATTTCCTGATAAATACCGGATCCATAGACTGGATAGAATAGGAAAAGTGGGAGGAGGTGTTGCATTCATCTATAAAGTTGGGCTGAAATTCTCCGTTATCGACTCTAATGGAAATTTGTATTTTTAAAAGTGATTTAACCCCCCAAAACAGCCTAAAGGGTTCTTTTATATATCGACCCCCATGGCCGCTTAATGATTTTAATTTAAAAATGATTGAAAAGTTTGCCTCCCATACGATTACTTCTCAACACTTCCAGTTATTGGGGGATTCAATATCTATGGCAAAGACAGTGAGAACAGAGATGCAGCTAATTTTCTGGCAGATATGGCGTCAGTGGGCCTTGCAAAGATTAATACAGGCCATACATTGGACATCTTGCTCACTAACTCACCCTATATATCTTCTGATCCCCCTCGCCCTGTGATTTGGTCAGACCTTTCTTTCATTACAGATTAAGGGCTATTTTAGAACTCAAGCCCCGGTGTACCAAGAGCACAGTCATAAAAGACAATGGCAAAAAGTTACTCTTGATACCTTTACCAAAAACTTTGAACCTACAACATTTGATGAGCATATGGACATTGACAAAAAGCGAAGAGTCTTTAACGAGGCTATAAAAATGGTGATAGACACTCTTGCCCCCTTGAAACTACAACAAACCAACAGTTATAAAAAATGTGCAGCTTTGTACACTCAGGACTTACGTAATGAAAAATCAAAATGCAAAAACCTGGAAAAATATTGGTGCAAACCCCATACGGAAATGGAGAAACTTAACTTTATAAAAGTTTTTACTTTCTACCATAAGAATCTAAGAAAGGCACGGAAAGCCCATGCCATTTTAAAGCTCAATTAAGTGGGCAACTCAACCAAGGAAATTTTTACAAAATTCTCACGACTTTCAACAACCCTACCGCCTGTAATTTACAAATTCCCTTTTCCCAAGTACTATGTGACAACATAGATTATTACTTTGATAAAAAAATAAACTTAATCTATGATCAATTCCTTCAGGTCTCTAATTCCTTGGATTCATCAAACTTGCTGCCCTCTACCTTGAGATTGTCTGTGACTGATCTTCAACATTTCAATGCGATACAGATATCCCAGACAGTAGCCATGTCGAGAACTGCAAAGTCTGATTCTCCCCTTGATGTTATGCCAGCGTGTGTGTTGCCATACTTGCCCCTCTCCTGGCTCTGGATATCTGTGGGACCTTAACACTTCTTTGAGTGAATGGGCACTCCCACTTAACTGGAAGGCTGCTCAGGTGCTACCTATTAAGAACAAAGTCCAGATACTCGCTGAGGTGATTGCTAACTATCGCCCTAATTTGCTGCTGCAGCTTATGAGCAAAATGGTGGAAGTGCACGTTAACACCCAGCTGATGGGTTACCTTGAATGTAAAGAAACCATTGACCCCTCCTAGTCTGGATTCAGACCTCACCACTTTATAGAAACCACTCTCATTGGTGTCACAGATGATATTAGAGTGGCTATGGATTAAAAACAAGGCAGTGCTGCTGGTGTTATTGGATCTGACAGCAGCCTTTGATACTGTCTCTCACCAGAAATGGATTCATCAATTGGGAGAATCTGGTCTGCAGGGACAGGCACTTAATTGGTTTGCTAGTTCAGGACACTCACACGATTAATTTAGGTCTATTTTGTTCCCATACTTTGAAGCTTACTAAGGGTGTGCCGTAGGGCTCTTGTTTGAATCTTACATTATTTAATGTTTATGTGACCCCCCTTGCCAAGATTATTAGGGAATATGGTTTCACTCCCTATTCATATGCTGATGACGCACAACTACTTCTGTCCTTTAATAAAGATACAGAGTCAGTTGATCAATGCTGCGGGGGAGGCATGCTGGCGATATCTGGCTGGATGATGGAAAATGTACTTCAGCTTAATGTGTCTAAGACTGCGATCCTTTTTTTTGGCTCTGCTCAATCCATTTGGTCCCCAAATTGGTTGGTCCTACCCCATCGCTTGCAGGAAAACATTTAGGGATCCATTTGGATAACTTTCTGACCATGAAAGATCAAGTCCGACGAACCCTGATTTAAGCTTTGGTCATCGTCCAACTTGATTATTGCAAGCTCTTTTAGCATGTGCAAACGAATATCTCTTGAGTAGATTGGAGATAGTCAGAATGTTTCTGCATGTCTGGATCTCAAAATGCCTCTGCTGAGACAGCTTTACTGGCTTTCTATTCACCAGAGAATTACATTTGAACTCTGCTGCCTTGCACAAAAATCACTTTATGGTAGGTGTCCCACCTATTTGGCAGACAAAATTAAATCTTACCGTCCAAGCAGGCTTCTCAGATCCAAAGTGAAAGGGGTGCTTGTGGTCCCCCTGCAGGAAATTTTGGGCAGAAGGCAGAACCTTCGCGCACCTGCTCCAAAATATTGGAACTTTGCGCAAATGTCCCAGTCTTCTTCGAGTCAGGAAACTCCTGAATTATTCCAGTACTGATTTGTGCCTGACCTGTACTTTTTCTTCTCTGCAGGGTGGAGATACCCCTTCCGGGGTGATTTGGGCACTTTATAAATTATCATCGGACTCTATATATCATAACAACATCTAGTTTGATATTCCAAGTGTCTATAGACGAGATGGAGTACATTTCACTGAAGAAGGGAATAGGGTCTTTCTTAAAATCATCAAGAAATGCATTCAGTTCTATATATAACTGAATATTTTCCACTATAAACACAAAGGCTCTTTTCAGAGCTACCCTATTACAACATTATATAATTGTTTCATGGTATAAATCACTTTTTTAGGTATAATAATACCTACAAGAGCCTTGCAAGTGTGGGACCACCCACATGCCTACCCTCACTCATATTTCTCCAGCTCTCACAAAAGTCTCATGAGAACAAACATTTATCTATATTTCATGCAGAATAGCTGTGTAATGTAGGGTATGTTTATTAAACTGTGGAAACAGAAACCTTTCTTTTGAGAAAGATTTTCTCCAACCCCTTCTTTTTTTTCTGGTCCTGCAAGACTCTCATTAGATCATAAACTTTTTGGGGGAAGGATTTTACGGCCTGATTACGATGGCAGTTGGAGGCAACTCTGCGGTGCCATTGGAGGGGGAAAACACGTTTCGTTACACCGGATGCAGTTTAGTCTATTTCCCGACCGCCACACTGTTTCTGGATCTGATAACAATATCCTACTGTGCCGGTGTCAAGTTCAAGTTCAAGTTCAAGTTCAAGAATTTATATAGCGCACTACTCACCCAGAGGGTCTCAAGGCGCTGGCGGGGGGGGGGGGGGATTGTTAATTATTGAATAGCCAGGTTTTAAGTTCTTTTCTGAAGGAGATGTGGTTCTGTGTAAGGTTGAGTTGAGTTAAGTGGGGAGTGAGTTCCAGTTCTTGGCCGCCAAGTAGGAGAAGGATCTACCTCCCATCGTGGATCTTTGGATGTCGGAGAAAGCCATTTATTTAATGTGATTTTATACAGCGCAAACTTTACCCGAAGGTGTCTGAGCACTTTACATAAGAACCAGTTTCAATACATAAGGACTTAGGATTACGTGCGTTACATAAAAGATACAAACAGAAAAAATTGCAAATGGGCGGAAAAGCGCTTTGCCTGTTTACTGCATTATGATGCACCAATCAGGCCATCTGAACATGGTGGTAAAAGTTGCCCATCTGAGATGGCGGAAACAGAGACACAGAGAGAAGAACATTGATTTATTTATTTAATTGAGACATGCACCCTTCCACATACCAGAACATCATGGATCCCGACCTACATATACTGCTGCTGCTCTAATTCATTTTGCCATGCATCATCCACAATGTGTAAATCTCCGACACTGTATAAGAACAGGTAAACTGCTCAAAAGTGGAGCAAGCACTGCAATAACTGTCTATAGAAATGAGTGGCAGCATATTTTGCTGTACATAAACAGTTCTCACTTCTGAGATCGCACCCAGGACGTCCATGGACCTCTGTGTGGTACAGTAGTGGAATTCGAAGAAACATATCAGCAGCGCAGTGCCACCTGTGTTCAGCAATGCAAGGAAGACATTGAACCACAATGATTGTACAATTTCAATAGGCATCCAGGGACCTACACCTTATTTGTCTACATGATCCCTACATCGGTACGCCACTGAAACCCTTCTCCTGCCTCTCTGTGCTCAGCCCTCTCAGGAATAATGCAAACAATAACTTTTCATTCATTCATTGATAACTTTATTTCGACCGCTGCGGGTCATAAAAGTACAGTTAAAAAAACAAACATTTGCGTATAAAAACGTATTCAGTTGGTACTTCAGACAAGTAAAAGTTAATTTCATTTGTATGTACACCTCTGTACAACCGAGCTACCGATTAAAATAAGAATTAAATCATGAACAAGTTATCAGAGCAAATCAAAACAGTTAAAACAGAGAACTAAAACAATATCAGCAATTGTTGTGGTTTCTAAGCTTAATCTACATACAATGTACAAAGCGTGAGACAGAAAAAACAATGGGGGGATGCGTATCATTTTTTAGCACTCTCAAGGCCTGATTACAATGTCTAAAACCCAAATTCTTGCAGATGGGTTTTATCCAGCGACGGCGTGCCGGACCGTAGGCCGGGCAAGCAAAAAACACGTGACTTTCATTTCCAAGTTTGTAATTACACGCTGGGCATACCGGACAAAGGTTCCCATTCCAAGGACTAGTTAATGCCTTCAAGGGTAATGTTCCAATTCTGAATTGTATGTACAATTTTCGTGCTTGGGTAGGGTATATTAAATCTAAAAATACCTCCCTCTTGTATTCCCCTTTGATATTAATGAATTCTGATGTTAATCTCCCCACTGAACTGCTGTTGTGCAACAACATCAAATTATATGCCCTATATATCTTTATTAAGTCCACCCTGGTAAGTGCTGGGCAAACCTCTTCTGGTGAGTCCCAGAGCTCAGGGAGCCCCAGTCCTACACACAGATCCTTAATGTGCACTAACAGAGAGACTTTCTTCGTTTTCAATGAGGGCCAGATCTCTTTAAACTCTGTACGGTAAGGTGCTAATTCTGGAACAGACCAGAGTCTTTGCCAGTATGTTAGAGGTCTAAGGGCCGCCTCCTCCTCTACAGGGAGTAACCCTAGGTCTAATCTTAGTGGTACCAGAGGGGTACTAACTGGAAGGGCAAGGAGATTTCTCATGAAGGAATGTTAAACCCTTGCCAGGCTTGTAGGCCTGTGATGCCCCCATAGTTCCGCCCCATAGAGTGCCGCTGATCTATCCTGAACCTTGAATATCTCCACCACAGGTGACACCGGCTTCCAGACCTGAGTACTGTACATTTATAATATTCCCCCGGCTGTCTGAGTCAGTATAAGATTCGATTTAGCTATTTGTGCCTTCCACCCCAGATGTTCCTCTAGGGTAATTCCAAGGTAGTCAAAGGTGTTCACTCTTTCTAGCGGGATCCCCTCAAGGACAGGATTTGGTCGGGTCTGACGCGGGGGATTAAAGATCATGTACTTGGTTTTTGAGAAGTTGATCTCTAGGCCGCTAGAGGCACAGAAGGCAGCAAAACCGTCAAAGACACGTTGAATACCGCTGGCAGTCTGAGACAGTAGCAGAGTGTCGTCTGCAAATGTTAGTGCAGGCACTCTGCCAGTTGCCAGTCGCGGTATATCCGTGTCTTTCAGGTTAAGAAGGTGATTGACAAGCCCATTAATATAAAGGCAGAAGAGGGTGGGCGCCAACACACACCCCTGGCGCACCCCCCTCTATACCTCAAAGCTCGCCGATAATTCACCCGCCTTCCCACATCTGACTTTGGCAAAGCTTTTGCGATGCAAACTCATCAATGCATCTAGTAAATACACTGGAAGTCCAAGGCCAGATAGGACATTCCACAGTTTGTCTCTGGGAACCAGATTGAACGTGGCCCTCAGGTCCACAAAGATGAGGTAGAGGCTGCCACTCACAGATTTCCAGTATAGGGCCTGGAGCCTGAAGATCTGGTCGATTGTGGAAATACCAATTCTAAAACCTGCCTGTAGTGGGCTCAAAATGCAGTTTTCTTCTTCCAATGCTTGGATTATGTCTAGAAGAACCCGCCCGAACACTTTCTGTGGTATATCTATCAGGCTGATTGGCCTGTAGTTAGAAGGGAGCAGGGGGCAACCTTTTTTAAATATGGGGACAATTTCCGCGCCCCGCCAGGAAGCTAGCAGGTCTGCCCCATTCAATATTGAGTTGTAAAGAATGCAAAGATAGGGTGCCCATATCTTCGGTTCCGCCCGAAACAAGTCACCGGGAATTTTGTCCAGCCCCGGGGCTTTGTTAGGTAACAACCTCATAATGGCACGTTCCACTTCTAGGATTTTAATTTCCTGGGCCACCCCCAGTCTGAACTCATGAGGGGGGTTGGGGAGAGCCACCTCAGGATCTGGAGTGGTCAGGTGGTTGTAAAGACTGCTAAAATGATCCACCCAGACAGCTGAGGCTATATTGGGACCAACCGCATTTTTCCCACCCCCAGAACGATTTGTGACAATTGCCCAAAATGCTTTAGAGTCTCTGCGCTGAAGCGCCTCCTTCAGCGCCTCCTTCAGCTCCTCCCACCTGTCCGCCTCCCAGGACTTTTTTTCACTGTCTATAAGTTGGTTATACTTGGTTCGTAATGTCCTGACTAAAGGTCTATTATTGGCCTTAATAGCTTGTATTAACTCCGTCTTTCATTTACGGCAGGTGGCAGTAAACCAAGGGCGGGTTTTTACCTGTGTTTCCTTCTGGGGTTTAAGAGGGAAAAAAATGTCTAGCATTTTTGTTGCTAGTTTATTATGGATATCAACAGGTCTATTAATCCCCCCTTCGCCCAGACCCATGTTTGCTACCTCGGCCATAGCATTTAGATGAGGCAGAACTTGGCAATATATTTGAGAGTGCTTATTGATGTTACTCTGCATGATAGGCCATTTTATTCTCCTCCTATTGGTGTGGAGCAGAAGAGGCTGTTTATCACGTTTAGACTCGATCAAAGTGTTTGTCAGGCCCCAACTCCCCGGTTTCAAAGACAATACCAAAGCATTATGATCACTATCTATACGTCCATGTATCTTAAAATCATGGATTTTATCCCATGATCTTGTTTTTATTAAGATATAATCTATAATCGAGGAGTGACCTACTTTAATAAATGTCACATTTCCTGGAATATCAGATTTTAGCCGGCCATTGCATGCCCGTACAGATAGGGACAGGGTAACGGAATTTAACTGCAAGACCAAAGGGGTCCATGCTTTGACTGGGGGAATAACAGGTGTTGGAATGTTCCAAAACAAATTCTCCTCTTCAATATCATCCAAGCCGGCCTTTGCTAGGGGATCAAACTGACAATTGAAGTCTCCCCCAATAATGACTCCAGTCCCAGAGTCAAGAGTCTGCACAAGCTCCCTCAATTGGCAGAGAACTGCTGACTCTTTGTGGTATTGGGCTCTCCAGGCCTACATACTCCGCAGAAATACCCTTTGCACCATAACAGATGTTGGCACGGAAACTGGAAAATGCAAAAGACAAGTTTATTAAGACCCCATGGGGTGGTGGTACATTCCTACAGCACCCTTCGGTAATGCAAGAAGTATCACACCGAACATCGGTGTGAGTCCTCTTTTATACAGTTTTACAGTAATAAAATGTAGGCGGAACACATTTACAGAGCTTTAGGTACATATATGGTCATTTTTTGGAACACAGCCAACACATGGGAGGGGTTACAACATCACTGGTCAATTTGGAGGAACATTACTAAGTGATGACTATCCAACGGCCCGAAAGGACTCAACTGCGCATGTGCGGGCTTGACCAGTACTAAAAATAGCCTGTTGCTGGGCAAACTCGAGTGGTCAGTGGTACAGAGGAAGGACAAAAGGGCATGCTGGCCACGAGGCGACGCATTCATATGAAACGGCCGCCGATACATTCAAAATGGCTTCCGACAACCATAGTCAAGATAAGGGAAATTTGTGTAGCAAAGCTTAACGCTAACCCGATCACCGTCAGATTACGACATCTTGACCACTTTTGGTAGGTCTGGAATAAACATTGATGATGGCTAGGGGATAACTTTTCATCAGCTCTCACTTACCCAGCCATCACCTTCCCAGCTCTACACCCTGCTCAATTTTTGATACAGGTGCCACATTATTCTCATAATGTCCCTGCCTCAGACTGGAGGGAGCACCGAATCAGATGCAACCTTGTACTCAAGGCAATTGTCAAAGCTCATTCTCACAGGCCACATCAAAATATGTTCCAAAACTATAGTGAAGTGAAGTAAGAGAGAAGGGACAGGCCAATATGCTTACAGTTCTCCCTGGAACACAAACAAGCTTTACATTTGTCTAACCACACGGACTGCAGAAAGCACACAAACCCAAATTTTAAAAGCACATTTGATAAATAGGACCCTTATGTGCATGATGTAGACCCATGGTACTCATAGTACAGCAAGTGGCCCGGCAGGCCTCCATTGGCAGCCCGCGGACCTTGCCTTGCAGGTTCCATGGCCGGCAGTAAACACAGAAGATGACTGCAGGAGCATACGTACTGAATACCTATTAAATAGGTATTCAGTACGTATGCTCCTGCGGCCACCTTCTGAGTTTACTGCCTATCAGTTCAGTTCCGTTCAGTAGTGATAGATACGCTGGTTGTTTCACATTATTGACAATGCAGATTTGATCAGATTCATGTGCCTCTACACTGCATTGTGGTTGAGTCACCCCTACACAGTCAAGTTTACATGTTGTATTTATTAGCTAGGTATAGCGGTATAGATAAGACTGCACCCAACTCTGATGTTGGCACTGCCATATAATTGTTAGTGTGGCATGAGGAGGGCAATCATGCACTTTAGATCAGGGATGCAGTGATGTACACCATGATATGACAAGTAGACGTACTTGATTTGCCATACTCTGATAAGTGTCTATGTACTTGAAGGTGGCCAAATCACAGTCACATATCATTAACATTGATGTATGTTGATATGCAAGGAGGACACCTTCTTGTTAATTGCCAGTTATTGAGTCCACAAAGTCACTATTGCACTTTGGAGCATTGTCAATGGTGATATGTTGCAAGCTGCAGGACATGTGACTCTGAGTCAGACTTTGGAAAATTGTGCATTGTTGCACTGCAGATGTTTGTCTTGCCTCACGAGGGCATAATTACAATTAAGTGACAGAGTGAGGAGTTCTCCTTATGGGATTAACGCTGCACTCCTCCATTCCAGTAACACAGGCCTGCACCATAGTTACAAGGTTATGGTGCAGCCCTCTGTTTCCCCCTCTGCTGGTGCTAAACTTATCAGCCTGGTGCCAACTCAAGCACCTTTGCAACACAGTGCAAGGGTGTCTAGGTTCAGGGAACGGTTATGTATGGGCTGGGAGGGACACCTTCCTGAACCATAGCAATGAATGGCAATTTGCTGTTTCTTTGTGTGCTGCACAACGAAGCACACATGGACACATCAAAAACAATGACAAATTAAGCATTTCTAATTGTTTGCCTTTTTTAAACAGCCTCCAATATACACTACCCTTGCGAATAGGGAGCATTGTGTTTTCCAAGGAGTATTGCGGGGGACATCCAACACAAAAGCCATTGGCCTCCCCTTTCACACTGAGTGAAGTGTGTAAGGGGCCATTGATTACGCTGCCTTAAAAGCTGGAAAAAGCCACTATCACTATCCCAACATCCCTGAAAGTGACATTGGTATGGCGATGGGGGCTTGTAAATATGCAACTCAGATGGACACATGGATGATGCATGCTGTTCTGCTCAGGGTAATTGGATGCATTTGTTTGTGTAAGGATGTTTACAGACTTCACTGACTATGCATTTGTTCACTGCCACTGTTGACTTTACCTAAGGGCCAGTTTCCATGCATGTCAAACTGATGCACCACACGAACATTCAAGTTGTAAAGCAACTTCCGCTCCCCCTTTGTCAGGACTGACATCTGTTGGTGTCCTGCCAATCTCAATGACGATGAGCCTGGTTGAGCACTCTGTGATTAGGCAACAGGGTTTTGACTTGAGGTGGGTGCAGCAAGTTGATCCTGGGTGGAGGAACTTGGAACTGCAGATGGTTGTGGATGTGGGTAACGTTGTTGGATAACTTAAGGGCCAGGGATCTTTTGTGTGTGCCTCTGGTGTGTTGATGAGGCGAATAGAGTCAATGGGGTAACCCTATGTCCTAAATTCAAATTACGGTGGGTGCACAGCCTATGATTGTAGCTGAAAATTAATCATTTTTGCTGATTTAACTTGTGCTTAGTATTGTTTGGTTTGGGTGCTCCTTTGAGTGATGCGTCCGTCCCTTCACATCCAGGTGATATTCAAACCTATAACGCGCAACCAACCATTTGGAAGCCTCCTCTTGTAGGGCACACCTTGGGTTCCAATATTAGGACTCCACTCCTTTTAGTATCATACATTTATTTATTTCATCTTTAACGAATAATCATTGTATTTTAATGTGGTTGTTTTCACTTCATTTTAATACATTTGAATTATCTTCTCATTTTAAACTTTGCTCCAATGCATTTCGGGTATGTTACCCTTCATCTGGGAGCTCTGTAAACACAAGGACATAGCATAGGTACATAGCATCACAATGTCATTATGTATATACAAATCATTATGTTGTTCAATCGTGTTCTAGAATCTAGTAAACCGTGTGCCTTAAATATTCAAACACTCGTAACGTGAAAAAAGTGAAAAAACTCGAAACGTGAAAAAACCTTCACCCCCTGTGCTGAAAGTAAGTGTAAAGCGCTTACGTATCGATTGCCGTCTCGTGCTTCTGAAGAATAATCTGTGAAAATTATACACATATAAGACACTGATTGCCTGTGTAGTTTTTGGTTAAAGCGTAACACGCTCAAGCTATAAGATGTATCACAAAAAGCTCCGCGGCATCCAGCCGACTTACTTGAGAATTCTCTTCAAAGGTCCTTAACCGTGGATTCTACGAGTCGCTATTATCGCGGCTGGTTCTAAACAGTGGTGTCGGAACACGCCCCTTAATAAACATAAAAGGCGGACCAAAAACAGAGTCGATCGGTAGAGCTAAACAAAGGATTGAGACTATCAGCGTGTTCATGCGCCGTGGTCTATCAATAAAGTTAGACTTGTGAATATGAAACGATAAATTGAGAAAAATCGAAAAAAATCGAAATAAATCGTGCTAAAGAGTGCCATTCATGTGTTACTATATCAAACGTGGTTATACCTAGCTAGATGTAATTCCTACGCGCATCGATGAAACAAGTACATCATGTCCCTACTGGGTTAATAACAAAGTGGATTACGATTACAGGTAACAAGCATATTCCGCCCGATCATTCAATTCAAACAGCTTCATTGAGTTGAGCCTGTAAATCCAAGTGTTTTACCTTTGTAGCATGTATTTAGTATTGTCCCTTCCTTCTTTCTTCATAACAGTCTCCAGTACCACAAACTTTAGTTGAGAAATATGGTGTTGATGTTCATTAAAATTTACTGCTATGGATGATTTGTCATTTTTTGTTCTTATGTTGGACTTATGTTCATTAATCCGAGTCTTAAGTTTCCTTTCGGTTTTACCAACATATGTTTGGCAACATGGGCATTTGATCATGTAAATAACATTCATAGTTCCGCATGTGGCGTTGACTTTAAATCTAATGTCAAATCCTTTCATGGGATGGGTTATCACGTTTCCCTTCATTACATTATTGCAATTGCTGCAATTTGCACATGGGCGAGTGCCCTTGTATTATTGTGTTTCTACAGTTTCCGTCATCAATATCTCTCTCATGTTCTTGTTTCTTGTATAAGCAAAGATGGGAGGATCCTTGAAAATTGAGTTGAAGTCTGGTTCCATAGTGAGAAAAGGCCAATGCCTAAGGATAATCCTTTTGTAGTTGAAGCTCAAAGTGGAATATTTTGACACTAGCACCATCCTGGTGTCTTTCCGTCTTTCCGTTCTCCTTAGTAAATTCTCCCTTGGGACCTTTATCACTTGATCCTGAGTTTGTTTTATTAGAGTTTGGGGGTATCCTTTTTTGATTAATCTTTTACCCATCTGTTTAATTCATACAATTGCTTGATTTTTGTTAGATACTATTCGTTTAGCTCGCACCATTTGTGAGTATGGTAGAAACCTTTTTAATGATGGTTGATGAAAACTTGAATAATGAAGGGTATTGTTCCTGTCGGTTTGTTTGCGGAATAAATCCGCTTCAGTGCCAGTCGGTGTTAATGTGATCTGTACATCCAAAAATGTGATCGGTGTATCTTGAATGTCCCATGTAAATTGGATGCGTTCATCTTTCTCATTCAATCTTTGTAGAGCTGTTTCTAACTTGTCTCTGGTGTTATTCCATAGGATGAATACGCCGTCTATATAGCATACCATCATTACCATATTGTTCATCCATTCCAGGTCTGCATAAATATTGGCTTCCTCGTACTGGTTCATATAGATCTTGGCATATGTGGGTGTCGCACAATTACCCATCGAGGTCCCCGATAGTTGCTGGTACCATGTCTGTTCTTGTTCAAAATAACTGTGATACAGTGTGTAAAGGACCAGTTCTATCAGAAATTTCTGCATGGCTGGTTCAATGTTTGAGTTCAGTATTGCTATTTCCATCGCTTCTATACCTCCAGCATGCGGGATTGAGGTATATAACGCTCGCACATCCGCTGTGCATAATAGTTACTCCTTGGTGTTATTCAACTTTATGGACGATAGCTTTAACAGTAAATCTGTAGTGTCTTTTATGTAGCTGGTGATAGTTTTGACCATAGGCTGCAAGTATTTATCCAAAAAGTTTCCTGCGGTTTCATGTAGGGATCCTCTGGTGGACACAATTGATCTGAATGGTGGGTCTTCCACGCTCTTATGTATTTTAGGCACCAAATATATGGTAGGACTTTTTGAGTTGTCTTTAAGTAGGTATCTTCTTGTTCTGTCGTTAATGATTCCTTCGTCTACTGCTGTGTTTACAATGTCCATCAACCTTTGTTTGAAGGTAACCGTGGGGTTGCCCTCAAGTTTCTTATCTGTTTGCGGGTCGTTGATGCGTTCGTACATCTTATTTTCATACATCTATTCGTTAAAGATGAAATAAATACATGTATGATACTAAAAGGAGTGGAGCCCTATTATTGGAACCCAAGGTGTGCCCTACAAGAGGAGGCTTCCAAATGGTTGGTTGCGCGTTATAGGTTTGAATATCACATGGATTTAAGTAACCCTATGTCCCTCAGAACCTGGGCATTCATGAAGTAATCTACAAGCAGTTCTGTTGGTTAGAACAATTACTTAGATAAGGCAGGCAGGGTATCATGTTTCTTGCCACCTTTCTTGGTGCTGACAGTAATCAACTTCCACTTGCCAGAAACCCTCTCCTGACGGTACCTTTGTGCCATGTCATTGAAGCCCTTTGCCACACGCCAAATGTGTATGTTTCATTCCTTACACACAAGGAACTGCCTCTGTTCCTCTGGTGACATGTTGTCTGAAAATAAAGAAAATATGTCACATTTGTTGACTCAAAAAAAATTATAGCATTCTCCATATTTGGCACAAACAGAAATCTCACAATATGTTCTCTAAACAACATCATAATAAGTAGTGTACATCACACATGACCTGACAACTTTAAAGTAAATGATAACAGTAATCTTAACATGATGTTGATAACAACATGTTGACTCATGGGATGGCACATAGCAAGAGCAGAGTGCAGTGACAACAGTTGTAGAATAGCTGTTTCAATTAGGCTAGGGCCGCAAACGCTGATTGAGTCCAACATGGGAAGTGCAGTACGGAAGATGTTTAACAGGCCTGTTGCAGAACATGGTCATTACAAATATACAAAGACAGTAGGCTACACTGTGTGCAATCATTGCTGATGACTAATCACAACAGTGGTAGTCATGTTAGACATTTGAAGAAATGCAATTTCATTGAATTATGAACAATTTGGAGGTGTCAGCACAGCTACACATCAATAATAGATGATGTATACATTTACTTAGAAATCTGTGTAAACATGCCCATAAATTTAAAATAATGGAAGTAAAGTCGGCCAGTCAGTCAGTCAGTCAAACCACTGTTTTCTGTTAATAAACGCCATAAAAGTACAAAACATTAATCACTATACACAATACCATAAAAATATAAAAAATCCGAATACTCAGCACATATGGGCGACTTAAAAAAAGAGATAATAATATAAGATCAAATTTCAATAAATCATGTAAAAACCCAGGCAAACAAAGGAACATACTTTTAACAGTATAAAAACAGTGATCAAAAATAACCTGAAAATCCATCATTAGGGGTTTAGTGTACGATAGCACTTTTTCTTGAGTCGAACAGCTGCAACTAAAAAATGTGCAATGTTAAATATTTCCCATGGGTCATTCAGCAAATGCAAATAAAGTAGAGTGGATTTAACCTGTATAAAATCTTTTCCCCTTAAAATTGGAACTAAAAACCTCCTTCCAATGACACTGTAATATTCACAGTCCATTATAAAATGCATAGTATCTTGAGTTGAAAAATTGTCACAGGTACAAGGACCTAAATCACATACTCTACTCCAGCCTTGCGAATTACCAAAGAAGGTTTGGATTAAATTAAACCAAAACTTAGTTCAAAGCTGGCGATGATAGTGCTTCCTGACAATTTTCAGACATGGTTCATTCGAGCTTGTAGTTTTTAGCAAGAAATAGGGTTTTACTGTAGGTTTCATTAGCTCTGTCTCTTCCCGCTCAGCCGCCATCAGATTTAAAAATTGTGTTCTGACCCCTGTCACATCGTCTTTTCTTATTTGATCAGGAAAAATAAATAAATCTGGGTGCCCTAATTTACTTAAAATATTATTTACATATTGTAGCCATGGGATGCTATTAGCGTTCTCCAGGGCCACACAATCTCTAATAATCTGATGATTAAGAGTTAATTCGGGATTAAGCCAGGTCTTTAACCAACAGATCACCGGGGCCAACCTCGACAAGGCCATCACATATCTTGCCCCAAACTCTTTATGTTTAACCGGTTCGCCGTAGCACTCTATCAAGTAAAGACGTTATGTACAGTGACAGTATACAAGCATGTTCCAAAGCACAAAATGACAGAAATTTAAACAAGTTCACAAGATGAGTAAATCTTGGTGTCTTTAATGAAGATTACAGCCAGCCGACACGTGTTTCATCGCCTTCGCGATTCATCAGGGCTGAAACAAACAAATAGGTTGCATATAGCTCATATCTTAAACATATAAATTGATTATACCAGACTATATTGTCTGGATATATTAACCATACAGTTAAAGCTTCCTCCAGCAGTGAACAAACAGTGATTAGTTCACACATATTCTTTCTAGTGCTACCACAACACATCCGTGTCGAATCCAGTGTCTATAGTCGAAATTAAAAACAGACGTGAATGTACGTGATAGTGGTCGTGAAGGGATGTGTGGGAGAAGGTAGCGACTCACTCTGTGTAGCCCTGATGGAATATGTTATAACATCAAAAGCAACATTACTTGCACAACCAAATTTGTTGTCTATATTATTGAATGTGAATGTGGCAAAAGATATGTGGGGAGCACAATCAGATCTTTGAAAGAAAGAATGTTGGAACATATGAGAGCTATTGTCAACTGTGACCCCAAATATCCGGTGGCTTTGCATATAGCCTCTTGCCAACAAAGTCAGAAAAGTAAAAATGTACAATTTTTTGGTATAGAAACGATACCTGTGGCTGTAAGAGGTGGTAATCGCGAATTAAGACTAAGACGCACAGAAGCGACCTGGATTATGCGCTTGAAATCTGTTAAATTGGGTTTGAATTATGACCATGAGATGCAATACTTTTTGGGTGATTAGATTGTGATCTGGACGCATCTATAATGGTCAAGTGATTCACCAATACTGTAGATCTACATACGTGGAAACATGTTCTGGTCTTTTGTTTGCTTGATGTACACCGTTCTGTATGCCGAGATGTTTCTCCCGCACCAACAGATACCAATGTAAATACTATAATGTTAATACTATAATATGGACGTTGAAAAAATACTTGTCATATTGCGATAGGTTGTCACAGTATGATTGGGCCATTTTCACAATAGTAGAGAAATCGATACGTTATATAGTTTTAATCACGGTTTATACTGCACCATAGCACATGGATCTAGTACATGTATGTCACTGGGCACTGAACAACATGAGCGTGATTAATAATATTTTGGAATCCCTAGAAACAGATATATACTTACGTCGATAGGAAATGACGCAGAACTCTGCGTACGTTCTTGGGGCAATTTACTTTTTCACCTGCCAACAACAACACTTTGTCGCTGATTAAATACATTTTTTCTACGTTAATTATAATATTTATCACTACTAACTGTAAGCAGTGACAAGTGAGTAACCT
Organism: Lissotriton vulgaris; assembly: GCF_964263255.1. Lineage (NCBI taxonomy): Eukaryota > Metazoa > Chordata > Amphibia > Caudata > Salamandridae > Lissotriton > Lissotriton vulgaris. The sequence goes on along the minus strand of NW_028254213.1, from coordinate 39,809 downwards.
TATATACCAGCTAGAGACACGATATTTTACCACTCTAAGATGGCCGACCCGTTTTGATCTCCATGTGGAGTCATACGACTGAAAGCGTCAGGTAACCAAGACGCGCTGTTATATGGGCGTCTACACGGTCACGTGTCCATACACGGAACCGGGCCCGGGAAGAGCTGCAGTCACTCGCTGCTACTGGAAAACGCCGCACACGGGTAAGCGGGAACAATGCGTCCGCGCCTGTCGGTATGATTGTTTCTCGGAGGTACAGAGTATCTTCCAGCAAGTCGCCTTAATCCCGCTTTTTGTTTTTCTGTCAATAGCTTACAACCTCAAACATTTAGGAACCGCACCAGGTTTCTCTGTCACTAATGCAAACGGGTAAGATAACGATGAAGTGCAGATAGATAGTAGCACGAAAGAATCCATAATAGCACTGATACAAATAATACTCTCTCTTTTAACAGCACAATTTTAACCATAGAAGTTTCGATAGCTTGATGGGAAATATCGAGTGATTTCCGAGCCCGCCCTTGAAAGTATATACTATCCAAACAGATGTAAGTCTAAGTACATTCTGCATTCTACGCAGGGATACAGAACTGTTTAGATTATTTAACGCTTGCTATCTACTACAACAATTAGAGGATTCCATAGCAATTTCATTTTAATTTATAATTTGTGGTAAGAGTTGAACTGTAGTCTAAGGATGCCTGTAAACCTTCTGGTCCAGGCAGTCTCTACTCAGAGCCTACATTGTATGACGGCAACACTACACATCTATGTAGTGACATATTTTATCTCATTTATGTCACAGACACTAGGACTCTCACCGCTTCTGGACGCACGCAAACCAGTGCTACCAGAGAAGGCCCGGCTGGGTTGGAATTATCACCAGCTAAGCGGTGAGTCTATGTGCGAGATTCCAATTCAATCTCACTGTGGCGAATTCTTGCCCAAACATCACTGTAGTACATTTGGTGATGAGATCTTTCCGTTTTTCTCCCCCTCTTTTTTGAACAATTATACAGACCTTTGGATATTGACACGGCCGTCTAGGTATGTCTTCTCAATGACACTTTGTTTCACTCTATCACAAGTCTGGCATGCAGGATGTAAGAGCCGCACACGATCAGGACACGCTCGTTGCGCCCTAAATTTCATCACAATGTGTCATTGGGATCAATGACTACACAGAGTGAGTCGCTACCTTCTCCCACACATCCCTTCACGACCACTATCACGTACATTCACGTCTGTTTTTAATTTCGACTATAGACACTGGATTCGACACGGATGTGTTGTGGTAGCACTAGAAAGAATATGTGTGAACTAATCACTGTTTGTTCACTGCTGGAGGAAGCTTTAACTGTATGGTTAATATATCCAGACAATATAGTCTGGTATAATCAATTTATATGTTTAAGATATGAGCTATATGCAACCTATTTGTTTGTTTCAGCCCTGATGAATCGCGAAGGCGATGAAACACGTGTCGGCTGGCTGTAATCTTCATTAAAGACACCAAGATTTACTCATCTTGTGAACTTGTTTAAATTTCTGTCATTTTGTGCTTTGGAACATGCTTGTATACTGTCACTGTACATAACGTCTTTACTTGATAGAGTGCTACGGCGAACCGGTTAAGTATTAGGAGTAGTTCTTTACTCACAGGAGTGGTTTGGGTTTGTCCACTCGCCGTTTAGCACCTAGTAACTTTTGCTGTTTAAAATTGTATGCGTGTAATCTGGCAGTGCACCCCCTTTCTCTGTTCAAAAACCTTCGTTTTTCTAAATTCAATTGCAGACTAGGGTAGCCGCCACGCATTGTCTATACTCAAAATAGATTTCTAGTATACCATTTCTAGATCAACTAAACATCGTCAAGATGGATCGTACCAGAATGGCAGAAGAGCTGTTTGAGAATTTAGCAAAAGGCATGTCCACTCAAACTGCCTCCACCAGCACCAATCCCCCTCGTATTGAGGGCCTCAGAGATAAGTTCGTAAAATTGGAACGCCTAAAAAAGCTAGAAAATTCCAAATGGTGGGATGGGGCAACCCTTAAACAATATCTAAGGTTAAAACGTGTCCCTAGAGGTCTGAGAGGCCAAATTTTTCCCACTTACGATGACCTAGACGCCGACCTCATGATTAAATGGGAAGAATCTCTCTCCAACAATTCAATTACATTAATGGAAATATTAATTGTAAGCGCAGAGCGCAAGGTTACTAAATTACAAGCAGAAATAGCTACCATTGAGCAAGAGATTAAGGATCTTAACAGACCCGAATCTACTGTAAAAAATTACACTATCCTTGACGAAATCCTTCTTAAACATCAATCTGATATTAAGAATAGGAAGGCCAGGCAGCTAAGAAGAGATGAGTTGGACTACACCCATGGTCGAATTTTTACTTTTGATAAAAAATATGATTCCTTAATTCCTAATAGTGCTAAGAATACTAACAAACGGACCCAAGGCTCAGAACCTGCTTCCCTCTCATCAAGCAATGCCTCTCTAAATTCTGTGGGTACTGTAGGAGGTGAATCAGACAACCAGGACAGACAAGGTATGCCACCTTTTTTCCAGGAAGTTTTACGGATCAGGAAGGGCAACAGATTCCCTACAGCAAGAAACCAGTCAGATCCAAAACCAGGAGGGGCAGGGGACGAAAGCACAGAGGATTACCGAAGGAAGTTGAGGTCAGGGGCCAACAGGAATTAGCTGATGCCAGAACTAGAGAGGTACAGGTGATCAATCTATCCAAATTACATCTTACTCCAGACATGGTTTCCCTCCTTAGTAGAGGTCTTAGCTTCAACCCATATGCGATTGGTGATATATGCAGAATGAAAATTGATTTGTTTAAATTTGTGAGGAACCTCAAGCTTAAAAAGCATTTCTTTGGTTTGGAGCAAAGGGATAGAGGTATGAATGTGATTGCACCTGTAACAGACACCAGCGAAACCTTATCAATAAATGATGTACATGCAACTCATCTTCTCTTATCTTTGACCGATATGGAAGATTCTCCTTTTGACATGGACACTCTCCTAGAAGAGTTAAATATAGAATCAGACTATAGCATTGTCAGTGGGCTCAAGTCCAAGTCTAAATGGATTCCCACATTACCCGGTGGCAATGCAATAGATAATTTTTACAAATGTGTTTCAGAAGATCTTGACAACCTGAACCATCTACGTAAGAGCAGAATGTTCAAATATAAGGACAATCTTACCAGTGGGGAAAGAGTGGCTTTGAACACACTCATGAATGATCATACACTCACTATACGAGAGGCGGACAAGGGAGGAAATGTAGTGGTAATGGATCGCATAGACTATCAATTAGAAATTAATCAACAATTGCAAGATGTCCTATGTTATGAACGCCTCACTTACAACCCCATTGGTCCCTTAACAATAGAAATTAACTCCCATTTGTTAAATTGGAAGCAGTCGGGGTTACTGAACGAGGAAGAATATCTATACCTAAAAGTTTTTAGACCGACCTATCCATGGCTCTACACCTTGCCTAAAATTCATAAGAACCTACCCTTTCCACCAGGGAGACCTATTGTATCTGGCATGGGTGGCCCTACTGAAAGGCTAGCAGAATATGCAGATCTCTTTTTGGGACCGATAGTCCGAAACCTACCTTCCTATATTCAGGATTCCAAACATATATTAAGTACTTTAGCAGATATGGAATGGCAAGAAGAGTTTCACCTTGTGACGATGGACGTGGTATCTTTATATACCAGCATCGATATAGACTTGGGTATTCAGGCCATTAACAAATGTCTTGGCAATAGACCGGCCACCCTTTTGAAACATACGGAAATGCTGTCCACCATGATAGAACTAGTCCTCAGAAATAACTACTTCATGTGTGATAAACATTGGTACAGACAAAAGCAAGGTGTAGCCATGGGCTCAAAAATATCACCCTCGTTTGCGAACCTGTTTATGGGCGCACTAGAGGCAGATCTGATTTGGGGTGAAAGGGGCAGCCAATATATCGACTCCATAATTTTCTGGGGTCGATATATTGATGACTGCATCCTTATCTGGTCAGGCTCAGAAGAACTATTACAGAATTTCTTTCAATATCTTAATGATAATACATGGAAAATCAGCTTCACTATGAAGTGGAGCAAAACTAATATAGAATTCCTAGACATTGAATTCTATGTGTCCTCCAAATGCTTGCACAGTAGATTGTTCAGGAAGTCAACAGCATGCAATGCAATCTTGCATGCCACCAGCTCTCACCCCCCACACCAAATTAACGCCATACCTTTTGGCGAGTTTGTTCGGGCAAGAAGAAACTGCAGTGAGGATGTTGAGTTCGGGAGATGCGTGACCAACATGAAAGAAAGATTTCAGGCCAGGGGCTATATAAATAACACTATTGTAAAAGCAGAACAGAGGATTAAGAAAGTGAAGAGAAAAGACACTCTAATCACTAAACAAAAACGGAACTCGGATGTTAAAGACACTATAAGAATGGTCACGGACTTCAACTCACTCCATTCAGATCTAAGAAAAAGTCTCACGAAACACTGGAGTCTTTTGAAGTCCGAGAAAGCACTATGTAACTGTATCACAGAACGACCGCTTATCTCATTTAGAAGAGGTAACACACTCCGGAACAAGTTGAGTCCCACTGTACCCCGGGACACTAAAAGTGCGGACTGGTTGACACAACGTGGTCTGGGTTTCCACAAATGCGGATTCTGCAGCGTGTGTAAATGGGCTAAACATGGAACTACTACTTTTAAGGGCCCTGATGGAATATGTTATAACATCAAAAGCAACATTACTTGCACAACCAAATTTGTTGTCTATATTATTGAATGTGAATGTGGCAAAAGATATGTGGGGAGCACAATCAGATCTTTGAAAGAAAGAATGTTGGAACATATGAGAGCTATTGTCAACTGTGACCCCAAATATCCGGTGGCTTTGCATATAGCCTCTTGCCAACAAAGTCAGAAAAGTAAAAATGTACAATTTTTTGGTATAGAAACGATACCTGTGGCTGTAAGAGGTGGTAATCGCGAATTAAGACTAAGACGCACAGAAGCGACCTGGATTATGCGCTTGAAATCTGTTAAATTGGGTTTGAATTATGACCATGAGATGCAATACTTTTTGGGTGATTAGATTGTGATCTGGACGCATCTATAATGGTCAAGTGATTCACCAATACTGTAGATCTACATACGTGGAAACATGTTCTGGTCTTTTGTTTGCTTGATGTACACCGTTCTGTATGCCGAGATGTTTCTCCCGCACCAACAGATACCAATGTAAATACTATAATGTTAATACTATAATATGGACGTTGAAAAAATACTTGTCATATTGCGATAGGTTGTCACAGTATGATTGGGCCATTTTCACAATAGTAGAGAAATCGATACGTTATATAGTTTTAATCACGGTTTATACTGCACCATAGCACATGGATCTAGTACATGTATGTCACTGGGCACTGAACAACATGAGCGTGATTAATAATATTTTGGAATCCCTAGAAACAGATATATACTTACGTCGATAGGAAATGACGCAGAACTCTGCGTACGTTCTTGGGGCAATTTACTTTTTCACCTGCCAACAACAACACTTTGTCGCTGATTAAATACATTTTTTCTACGTTAATTATAATATTTATCACTACTAACTGTAAGCAGTGACAAGTGAGTAACCTTATATACCAGCTAGAGACACGATATTTTACCACTCTAAGATGGCCGACCCGTTTTGATCTCCATGTGGAGTCATACGACTGAAAGCGTCAGGTAACCAAGACGCGCTGTTATATGGGCGTCTACACGGTCACGTGTCCATACACGGAACCGGGCCCGGGAAGAGCTGCAGTCACTCGCTGCTACTGGAAAACGCCGCACACGGGTAAGCGGGAACAATGCGTCCGCGCCTGTCGGTATGATTGTTTCTCGGAGGTACAGAGTATCTTCCAGCAAGTCGCCTTAATCCCGCTTTTTGTTTTTCTGTCAATAGCTTACAACCTCAAACATTTAGGAACCGCACCAGGTTTCTCTGTCACTAATGCAAACGGGTAAGATAACGATGAAGTGCAGATAGATAGTAGCACGAAAGAATCCATAATAGCACTGATACAAATAATACTCTCTCTTTTAACAGCACAATTTTAACCATAGAAGTTTCGATAGCTTGATGGGAAATATCGAGTGATTTCCGAGCCCGCCCTTGAAAGTATATACTATCCAAACAGATGTAAGTCTAAGTACATTCAGCATTCTACGCAGGGATACAGAACTGTTTAGATTATTTAACGCTTGCTATCTACTACAACAATTAGAGGATTCCATAGCAATTTCATTTTAATTTATAATTTGTGGTAAGAGTTGAACTGTAGTCTAAGGATGCCTGTAAACCTTCTGGTCCAGGCAGTCTCTACTCAGAGCCTACATTGTATGACGGCAACACTACACATCTATGTAGTGACATATTTTATCTCATTTATGTCACAGACACTAGGACTCTCACCGCTTCTGGACGCACGCAAACCAGTGCTACCAGAGAAGGCCCGGCTGGGTTGGAATTATCACCAGCTAAGCGGTGAGTCTATGTGCGAGATTCCAATTCAATCTCACTGTGGCGAATTCTTGCCCAAACATCACTGTAGTACATTTGGTGATGAGATCTTTCCGTTTTTCTCCCCCTCTTTTTTGAACAATTATACAGACCTTTGGATATTGACACGGCCGTCTAGGTATGTCTTCTCAATGACACTTTGTTTCACTCTATCACAAGTCTGGCATGCAGGATGTAAGAGCCGCACACGATCAGGACACGCTCGTTGCGCCCTAAATTTCATCACAATGTGTCATTGGGATCAATGACTACACAGAGTGAGTCGCTACCTTCTCCCACACATCCCTTCACGACCACTATCACGTACATTCACGTCTGTTTTTAATTTCGACTATAGACACTGGATTCGACACGGATGTGTTGTGGTAGCACTAGAAAGAATATGTGTGAACTAATCACTGTTTGTTCACTGCTGGAGGAAGCTTTAACTGTATGGTTAATATATCCAGACAATATAGTCTGGTATAATCAATTTATATGTTTAAGATATGAGCTATATGCAACCTATTTGTTTGTTTCAGCCCTGATGAATCGCGAAGGCGATGAAACACGTGTCGGCTGGCTGTAATCTTCATTAAAGACACCAAGATTTACTCATCTTGTGAACTTGTTTAAATTTCTGTCATTTTGTGCTTTGGAACATGCTTGTATACTGTCACTGTACATAACGTCTTTACTTGATAGAGTGCTACGGCGAACCGGTTAAGTATTAGGAGTAGTTCTTTACTCACAGGAGTGGTTTGGGTTTGTCCACTCGCCGTTTAGCACCTAGTAACTTTTGCTGTTTAAAATTGTATGCGTGTAATCTGGCAGTGCACCCCCTTTCTCTGTTCAAAAACCTTCGTTTTTCTAAAACCAAACTCTTTATGTATTATAAATATTGAGCTAGACTGTGGAACAGACAGGAGAGAGCATACAAATGTGTTTTCAACTATCTGTACCCCCTCTCCTATCTTGTAACCCCATAGAGTTGAACCATACAAGGCAATAGCCATGCATTTGGACCTATAAGTGTTGAGCATGGCTTCAATATGTCTGGCCCCCAGCCGTTGTGCAAAGCCATTAAGAGCAGCAGTTGATCTTGCCATCAAATTTTTTTGAGTATCTGTTGGGTGGCCCATGTTCCCTTCACATCAAATAAAACCCCCAAAAAGGTAAGAGAGGACACCCTGGTCAGCTCAGCAGCTTCACAATAAAAATAATGACATTTTTTCGCCCCATAGACATTGTTTTCCGATTTCACTATATTAACTACAAGATCCAATGATTTCATGTAGGCCCCAAATGATTTCGGTAGCCTCTGAAGCCCTATGGATGTACGGGCCAATAAGACGGATCATCCGCGTAAAGGAGCACAGGAACCACCATGTTCCCTATTTACAGGATATCCTGACTAGCCGTTTCAAGAGACTTAGTGAGATTATTAATATATAAGGTGAATAGTAGTGGAACTAAAATGCAACCCTGTCGAACACCTCTACTAGTGTTAAAGTGCCTTGTGCATTTACCCTCTTGATTTACCCTCACACTTGCAGAAAGGTCCATATGCAGATCTGCCATGAGTTAAACCAGACTTGAATCAATGCCCATGTCTAGCTGGATCAACCACAGCATTAACCTATTGACCAAGTCAAAGGCGGAAGTGAGGTCAATAAAAACTAAATGCGGTGACCCCAATTTGGCTTTTGTATATTTACCTACTAGTAGGTGTAAATTAAGGTATTGATCCATGGTGCTCCTTCCTCTTCTAAAGCCGTATTGAAAATTTGTTAAAACCTCCTTCTTTTTCAGCCAATCCATTAGTTTGGGTAAAATAACTCTCCCTAAAACTTTTACTGCGGAGTCAATTAATGATATTGGCTTATAACACAGTGGGCGCCCTCTACGGGAAACCCTGGTGACTAGTTACATTGAAAACATTTGACAAAAGTTTGGCCCAAAAGGCAGAATATTGTTTATATAAATCGGACGGTACTTCATCAGGGCCATGAGCCTTATTACTGGTCATTTGCAATATAGCCTGTTGTACTTCACCTTCATAAAAAACAATTCTTTGAGAATCCCTACAGCACTCATAGCTACCAGTGAGAACCGGTGTCAGAGTCTAAAGGGGTATTCTCTGTGCCAAGAAAAAAAGGTTTATTAACAATAGCCCAGAATCTCAAACTCTTTTTTTAAACCCCCACTGAGTTCCTAAGAAGCCTCCCCCTTCATTTTACTTTTTATACATAGCCAGTGCCAGCTTATACTGCTTCCTTAACATAGCTATTTGATCTTTGTCTCGTGGGGCTGCTTTCAAGGCTGCAGTTAATTTGCAATGCGCCACAATTGCTGTCAAACCACCTTTCACCCAAATTTTTACTATATCTAGTTACTAGGGTAAGATCAGAAGCTGGCTGCGCACAAATTTCTTCAAAGGCTTTTAGTACCTCCATCCCCTGACTAAAGTTATCAAAGCAGGTTTCTAGCTTATCCTCAACCTTCGCACAAAGTTCTTTTAAAAAAAGGTCCGGGATTACCTTTGCCCTTTTTAACCTATGTCCCCGGTCAGTTACTTTCACACAGTTGTCAATAACTAGCTTTTCCAAATTCTCCTTTAGGCCACATCCTCTATTCAAAACAAGAATAACAGGGTTATAATTGCTGTAGTTAGACCACCTAGCATCATAAAAAAGTACATGGGATAACAAAAGAGGGGAGATAAATATAACATCTATAATAGTGTCCTTCCCTCGTCCTTTAACCCTTTCCCTGCTGATGATGAGCTTGACTCGTCATGGCACACACTGGGCGTGTGCTGATGCTGAGTCCAGCTCGTCATGGGTCCCACCCACGGGGAAAGAGCTGGCGCTCCCCCCACGGGTGTCCAATTTTGCCCCCACAAAGGGGGATGGCAGCGGAAGAGCTTCCGTTGCCACCCTCGACCCCCCATGGGAATCCCATGAAGTCAGCGCGCACAGAGCCCGCTGACGTCATCAGGAAGTCCCAGACGCACGGAAAGCCATTTGCTTCCTGAGTGTCATTGAAGCAGGTAGGATTCCACGATCCCTGGGGGGTTTGGGAAGCGCATCGAGGCATCAGGGAAGAGGAAAGAGATTTTCCTTTCCCCTGATGTCTCTCTGCAGGGTATTTATGCTTCAAGATTGCGCACAGTGTCGCGATCGTACAGTGGAAATGCCCCCACTTGCACTAATGATTTAAAATGTGTGCATTGGAAGTGACCCCTTGGGCAAGGGTCGCTTCTTAGTGGGGACCAATGTTTGGCAAATTGGACAGTTTTTTTTGGCCGCTTTGACCCCAGGGGAGGCAGAAAATGCAACTAGGCACCAGGGAATGTTGTGGGGGCTTTTACATTTTAATGGAAGCAACCCCATGGCAAGGGTCGCTTCCTAGAGGGGATATTTTTTTAGGAATGTTTTTCTGCCCCCCTGGGGGCAGATTGGCCCGTTTCAGTGGCCGGTTTGCCCCCCCAGGGGGCTCAAAAAATGCCACTAGGCACCAGGGACTTATTTGGGGCATTTAAATTTGGATGAAAGTGACCCCTTGGGCAAGGGTCGCTCCCGAGAGGGGGCATTTTTTAAGGAATGTTTTTCTGCCCCCTGGGTGCAAATCTGCCCATTTCTATGCCCTTTTGCCCCTGGGGGCAAAAAAAACGCCACTAGGCACCAGGAACTCATTTGGGGGCATTTAAATTTGGATGGAAGTGACCCATTGGGCAAGGGCTGTGTTAGAAATGGGGTAGCGTAGTGCAGAGTGGGTGGGCCAAACTCCAGAGGACATGTGTAAAGCTTCCACGTAGTACACACAGACGACACACAAGGCACACTCCAAAAAGAGACCACAGCAGTTTGGGTGAAAACCAGTAAGTGTATTATAAAATCAAGAAATTAGAATGGAATCATAGTTGCATATAAATGGTGCCAGCCAGCACTAGGTAACAGTTTACTTGGGACTATTTACAGGGCAGCGCCCAACGGGCCGCTGCCAGAACCATCGCTAGTACAGTTCGGGTGAATGGAAGGATGAAAGACAAGGGTACAGTCTATCGCTAGGTATGTAACAGTCAGGGCTTTCTGGCTAGATCATGACCTGGGCAACCTTGTTAAACGTATCAGGCCTAGACATAAGGCATCCCCCTTAGCCTGGAACATGAGCAATGGGCCCAGAATAGCATGGCATGTCAGTATATAAACACACTAAGCGCCAGCCTGGAAGGAAAACATTAGGCATATAACAGCAGGCATTCTAAAAACCTTATTAGCATCAGTACCTTAGTGGAAATACATTAGGCACAGAACCTGTGGCATCTCGTGCATCTTCCGGTCAGGACCTTGAAAGGAAAACAGGCTTGCAAGCCCTTAGGAATAAAAGCATTATTACCAAACATGAACCTGTGGGCATAAACATTAGCGTGGGAAGCATCACCCTTTGAACATAGTGATCCCGTTCTTAGACATCAATGGGGGCCATGGGCATTCCCCTGTGGCAGAGAACACACCCTGCATAATGTTGGGCATAAACACACGCATTAGGCACAAACTGAAAACATCCTAACATGACCTTAGGCAGACTCCTCATTAGCATAAACTCATGGGGCAGTTCACATGAAGCCTAACGACTTGAAACACACTTAGGGGCTCATTAGGATGGCGGACGGAAGTGCCTCCGCAAACCCAGAGCATGCGGAACATGCCTATTTTCCGTGCGCCCGTCGCGGACACTCCGTCCACCAAATCAGGATACGAAATACGGGCCAAAATCCGTCAGCGGTGGTAGAACACGGTCCGCCGCACCACCACACCCAACCACGCGGTGGACGTAACCTATCCAGAGACTCCGCCGTACGGACTGACGTCTAGGACCGTCCTCCAAATCAAGATGGCGGAAAATACACATAAAAGCGCTGCGGAAAAACAACCTGCCTGAACACTGCGGATGCCCCACAGCGACCATACCCACCACGAGCCGCTCGCCGACATGGACCCTGCACTACACGCTTACCCGATATTCTTCGCGATCCACTACGTCCTAGTCTTGGCCCACCATCGAGGACGACGCAGGTAGGCTACAAACCATTCGCTGTCTGGAGAGGAGTACCTGCAAGGTCCGTGACGTAGGGAGGGGGGAGTGACATGTCCCGGAATCGACATATTCTTGTGTACGGCAACGCCTCCAAGGGTCGTGACCCAGGTAGGGGGGGGTGACATGTATCTGAACCCACCGCCCTCAAGAAAATACAAATCCACACCAGCATCACACACACAAGAATGACTCCGACAACCCACAACACATGAATCACAATTTTATTTATGCAGAATTGGAGTAACATCACAGTCTAGGATCGAGCATGGGCAGTGTGGACACCAGAGCATTTACAACAGAGGCAGTACATCAGTATGAGAACAGCAACAGGGCAGTGTGGACACCAGAGCAGGTACATCAGAGGCAGTACATCAGCATGAGAACAGCAACAGGGCAGCAACAGGGCAGTGTGGACACTAGAGCAGGTACATCAGAGGCAGTACATCAGTATGAGAACAGCAACAGGGCAGCAACAGGGCAATGTGGACACCAGAGCAGGTACATCAGAGGCAGTACATGAGAGGGGCTAAGTGCACCAACAGTCCATGGCAAGGCACAGGTCCATCAGAAGCAGCACATGAGAGGGGCTAAGTGCACCAACAGTCCATTGCACTGAAAAGGTCCATCAGAGGCAGTACATGAGAGGGGCTAAGTGCACCAACAGTCCATGGCAAGGCACAGGTCCATCAGAAGCAGCACATGAGAGGGGCTAAGTGCACCAACAGTCCATTGCACTGAAAAGGTCCATCAGAGGCAGTACATGAGAGGGGCTAAGTGCACCAACAGTCCATGGCAAGGCACAGGTCCATCAGAAGCAGCACATTAGAGGGGCTAAGTGCACCAAGAGTCCATTGCACTGAAAAGGTCCATCAGAGCCAGTACATGAGAGGGGCTAAGTGCACCAACAGTCCATGGCAAGGCACAGGTCCATCAGAAGCAGCACATGAGAGGGGCTAAGTGCACCAACAATCCATTGCACTGAAAAGGTCCATCAGAGGCAGTACATGAGAGGGCAGACAGCAGTATCAGAACAGCAACAGGGCAGTGTGGACACCAGAGCAGGTACATCAGAGGCAGTACATCAGTATGAGAACAGCAACAGGGCAGCAACAGGGCAGTGTGGACACCAGAGCAGGTAAATCAGAGGCAGTACATCAGTATGAGAACAGCAACGGGGCAGCAACAGGGCAGTGTGGACACCAGAGCAGGTACATCAGAGGCAGCACATTAGAGGGCATACAGCAGTATCAGAACAGCAACAGGGCATAGTGGACACTAGAGCAGGTACATCAGAGGCAGTACATCAGTATGAGAACAGCAAAAGGGCAGCAACAGGGCAGTGTGGACACCAGAGCAGGTACATCAGAGGCAGTACATCAGTATGAGAACAGCAACAGGGCAGCAACAGGGCAGTGTGGACACCAGAGCAGGTACATCAGAGGCAGCACATGAGAGGGCATACAGCAGTATCAGAACAGCAACAGGGCATAGTGGACACCAGAGCAGGTACATCAGAGGCAGTACATCAGTATGAGAACAGCAACAGGGCAGCAACAGGGCAGTGTGGACACCAGAGCAGGTACATCAGAGGCAGTACATCAGTATGAGAACAGCGACAGGGCAGTGTGGACACCAGAGCAGGTACATCAGAGGCAGTACATCAGTATGAGAACAGCAACAGGGCAGTGTGGACACCAGAGCAGGTACATCAGAGGCAGCACATGAGAGGGCATACAGCAGTATCAGAACAGCAACAGGGCATAGTGGACACCAGAGCAGGCACATCAGAGGCAGTACATCAGTTTGAGAACAGCAACAGGGCAGCAACAGGGCAGTGTGGACACCAGAGCAGGTACATCAGAGGCAGTACATCAGTATGAGAACAGCAACAGGGCAGCAACAGGGCAGTGTGGACACCAGAGCAGGTACATCAGAGGCAGTACATCAGTATGAGAACAGCAACAGGGCAGCAACAGGGCAGTGTGGACACCAGAGCAGGTACATCAGAGGCAGCACATGAGAGGGCATACAGCAGTTTCAGAACAGCAACAGGGCATAGTGGACACCAGAGCAGGTACATCAGAGGCAGTACATCAGTATGCGAACAGCAACAGGGCAGCAACAGGGCAGTGTGGACACCAGAGCAGGTACATCAGAGGCAGTATATCAGTATGAGAACAGCAACAGGGCAGCAACATGGCAGTGTGGACACCAGAGCAGGTACATCAGAGGCAGTACATCAGTATGAGAACAGCAACAGGGCAGCAACAGGGCAGTGTGGACACCAGAGCAGGTACATCAGAGGCAGTACATCAGTATGAGAACAGCAACAGGGCAGTGTGGACACCAAAGCAGGTACATCAGAGGCAGTACATCAGTATGAGAACAGCAACAGGGCAGTGTGGACACCAGAGCAGGTACATCAGAGGCAGTACATCAGTATGAGAACAGCAACAGGGCAGCAACAGGGCAGTGTGGACACCAGAGCAGGTATATCAGAGGCAGTACATCAGTATGAGAACAGCAACAGGGCAGTGTGGACACCAGAGCAGGTACATCAGAGGCAGTACATCAGTGTGAGAACAGCAACAGGGCAGTGTGGACACCAGAGCAGGTACATCAGAGGCAGCACATGAGAGGTGCTAGGTGCACAAACAGTGCATGGCAAGGCACAGGTCCATCAGAGGCACTACATCTGAGGGCACACTACAGAAACTTACATCACACTATCAGGTGGATTGCGTGAAATACCCGCATCGGACAGACTGCCAGCACCAGAAACCGGAGTGTGACACACAGCCACAGATGTAGTGACTGACACGTGAGCCACAGACCCAGATACACTGCCAGCACCTGATACAGGAGTGTGAGACACAGCCACAGACCGAGTGACTGACACATGGCCCATACACCCAGATACACTGCCAGCACCTGATACAGGAGTGTGAGACACAGCCACAGACCAAGTGACTGACACATGGCCCATAGACCCAGATACACTGCCAGCACCTGATACAGGAGTGTGAGACACAGCCACAGACCGAGTGACTGACACATGGCCCATACACCCAGATACACTTCCAGAACCTGATACAGGATAGGTCTCGACTGATACCCTGCCACTAACAGACACATGCGAGTCAACTGCACCAGCGCCACTGGGACCACTGAAATGATGAGCCACAGGGCTGTATGGTCCAGGAGGCAGGGTGGCTCTGGGAGCGGGGGATAGTTGCAAATGTCCGACATCGGATTGTGCATGTGTCAAAGCTGTGTGTCTACGTTTCTTTTGGACATGTGCCTGCGCCCTGGACAGGACAGGACTGACAAGTGGGCCGGACTGAGAAGAAATTTCACCCACCATGGGAGGGGCATCTGCAGGGGGGGGAATGCTCTCTGGGGACATGCTGGAGGCTGCTTGTCGTTTGCTGTGTGGCTGCCTTGTGGCCTCTGCAACACGTGTCATGGGGGATGCTACTACAGGGTCCACCTGCATCCGTCCCTGACGGGCCCTGATGGGAGTGGAGGTAAGTGGTGACTCCACTGCGGAGACATCTGTATTCCGTTTCCCAGAAAACAGCAGCCTCAGTGCAACAATGGGTGATGTATGCCTGTCCCTGACAGCGCCACTGTCCATGAGAGATGCCTTGGGCCTTGGATGTTCCATTTCCGTAGGAGTACTGTTGTCTGCGGACTTTCCCTGTTCCCTGGATGGTGCCCTGTTCCAGGCAGCAGACTTGTCGTGTGTGGTGTACATATCCCCAGGACACACCTTCTCCCCGTGTGTGTCCCTGCCCCTGGGAGTGTCCGTGCTCTTCTTAGGTGCGTTTGTCTTGTGACTGTCCTTGTCCCTGCCCTTGGGAGTGGCTCCTTCCTCCCTAGTGTCCCTGCCCTTGGGAGTGGCTCCTTCCTGCCTAGTGTCCCTGCCCTTGGGAGTGGCTCCTTCCTGCCTAGTGTCCCTGCCCTTGGGAGTGGCTCCATCCTTCCTAGTTTCCCTGCCCTTGGGAGTGGCTCCATCCTTCCTAGTTTCCCTGCCCTTGGGAGTGGCTCCTTCCTTCCTAGTCTCCCTGGCACTGGGAGTGGCTCCATCCTTCCTAGTTTCCCTGCCCTTGGGAGTGGCTCCTTCCTTCCTATTCTCCCTGGCACTGGGAGTATGCGAGCCCTCAAGAGATTCATTCGTCTTCTCAATGTCCTCGTACACGGTAGTGTCAATGGAAGTGGGAGTGAGTCTTGGCTTGGTAGTACCTTGTGTGTGGGATGGCTGTGCAGCATGTGTAGCCATTACACCCAACCCCTCTTTTGCTTCACATGTGTGTACTCCACTATATCTGACGTTGTCCTTGTGAACAGATTTACCTGACCTAGGGGATGGGGTCTGAGGCCTCCGTGCCTTGACGTGCTGGCTGACGCTGCTTCTAGTGCAATAACCTGTATTAGAGTCCTGGTCAGAAAATTCACTCCCCCCTGACACATCCAGAGTTGTAGATGGTGGAACAGAAGTACCACCCAGTCCATGTGACTGTACAATGGCAGACGACACACTGTTAGCCAATGACTGCAGTGTCCTGTGTACACCAGCCAGATCACCATGCATACCTTCCATGAATGCCACCACCTGCCCCAACTTCCTATCGTGGTCTTGGAAAGCATTTATCATATTGGTCTGCCCCACACACAGCTGTCGCAGCAGATCAACAGCCTCTGCACAAAGTGCATTTTGGCTCACCGAGGCTGGGGCAGCGGTGCCGACACCGAACCCCACTCTGCTCCCCCTACTCCTGCGTGCACGAACATTACATGGTGCAGTTGGCGGCAGGGTGGGCCCTGTGTGCTGTGTCCCGACCGAAGGTGTTGATTGCCCACTCCCAGTCTGTGACAACAGTGCTGACTCACCAACACTGTCGGAAGATGATGACGATGTTGTCTCCACATGCGAGTCCTCCGGGACGGTCCTGTCCCCCTCTCCGGCGCTGGCCCCTTCGGTGTCAGTCTGCGTGTGCGCGACATCTGATCCGGATGCATTGCCTTCTATCATCTCCGCCGTCTGTGGCTGAGTGCCCTCTGCCAAATCTGAAATGCACAGGAAATTGGTGTAAGTCATGGGCACACTCACGTACAGTACAGCTACGGAATCCCTAAAGCCAATGATGACAATGTCCATCGATCCCCCAACCTGCACACGGCCCACCCCAACCAGTCATCCTCACAGGAATTAAGTGGCGTTGGCCGTAATACATGTACAGCATGCACACTGGGCATGAGGAACTACATCTGCACACAAGTGTTGCCAAGGGGTGACGGAGCACTACAGCATGTGCATGAAAACTGAACCGCTTAGCGGGTGGCGTCTCAACATGCCGCATCGGGAAGTGAAATTTTACTGTGGCAATGTCACCAACATGCCATTGGAACGAGCCTCACGATCGACGGAAGTCCCTAATGTGTGTGGGCAACTAAACACGCATTGCACTCACAAGCAACATACACTGACAGTATGCTTACCGCCACGTTGCAGTTCATCCACACGCAACCGCTCGGACAGGTCAGGATGCGTCACAGCTATGATACGGTGCATGAGAGGGGTCATTGAGCGTCGGGCCAGATGTACCGTCCTTGGAATCATCCCTAGTGTCACTTCCGCTACATTCTTGCTCAGTCTGGAAATGTCGTCCCAGCGTTTGTGGCAGTGTGTATGTTGTCTATTGGACACCCCCGCTGCTCGTACTTCACGTGCAATGCTCCTCCACACGTCCTTGCGAAGGTGCAGCTTGACCTACCATGATGGGAGACAAAAGGGTGGAAGTCAGTGGACAGTTGGCCAGTCACACAGATAGGAGCAACACATTTCTCTCTGCAGCCATGCACATTTCGAATCTTTTGTTGGTCACACATCACACTGCCAAATTTCCAGAGCCCAGGTGTCATATGACACCTCATGCACAATAACTTATCCCCCACTGCACTTACCACCTGTCCAGGTGCGCCGTACAGGCGTCCGTAGTTGCGGAGCACAGCGTCCACGAGGACATCAAGCTTTGACTCTCGACATGCCAAGGTCACGGAGTATGGCACTAGAGCGGCAGTCGGTGGTCAGCTCCGCAGCAGCAGGTGGAGATGATGGTCACAGGCAGCAGTCGGTGGTCAGCTCCGCAGCAGCAGGTGGAGGTGACGGTCACAGGCAGCAGTCGGTGGTCATCGTAGAAGGTATGCTTTTGCACATCACACATATATAGGGCCCTGTGGCCATGTCAGTGGCATACGGGGCCAGCCATTGGTCAGCCGTGGAAGCGTGTTTGGAATTGGGCCAATGATTGGCCCTGGTGTTGCGGTGAACAGCATACGGTACTTGCTATTGGGCAACTGTGGCCCATGTCCACACCTCCCATTGGCTGCACGTGCACAGACCGTCACGCTCACACACCGGCAAGTGCACGTGCTAGACACCGGGACGGATGCATCATTTGCAACAAAGTTGTAATAGTGGCGCCACCATGGCGGGGCACGTATTTGGCGGGGGAGGTGGAGGCCAAAACATCCGAAAGCTGATGTCCATGCACTTGGCAGTTCATGACCCCCCTTACAGTGACATTGCATCAGCCAGCCTACACCGGCCGGCCCAGCCCTGCCCATGACCGGCGTGCCAGGCCCTGCCCATGACCGCCGTGTCGGCCATGCCAACTACCGCCGTTTCAGGCCCCCTCCACTACCGCCGTGCCAGGCCCAGCCCATGACCGCCGTGCCGGCCATGGCAAATACCGCCGTTTCAGGCCCCCTCCACTTCCGCCGTGCCAGGCCCAGCCCCTGACCGCCGTGCCGGCCATGGCAAATACCGCCGTTTCAGGCCCCCTCCACTACCGCCGTGCCCTGGCGGGCCTGGCACGGCGGTCAGGGGCTGGGCCTGGCATGGCGGTAGTGGAGGGGGCCTGAAACGGCGGTATTTGCCATGGCCGGCACGGCGGTCATGGGCTGGGCCTGGCACGGCGGTAGTGGAGGGGGCCTGAAACGGCGGTAGTTGGCATGGCCGACACGGCGGTCATGGACAGGGCCTGGCACGCCGGTCATGGGCAGGGCTGGGCCGGCAGGTGTAGGCTGGCTGATGCAATGTCACTGTAATGGGGGTCATGAACTGCCAAGTGCATGGACATCAGCTTATGGATGTTTTGGCCTCCACCTCCCCCGCCAAATACGTGCCCCGCCATGGTGGCGCCACTGTTACAACTTTGTTGCAAATGATGCATCCGTCCCGGTGTCTAGCACGTGCACTTGCCGGTGTGTGAGCGTGACGGTCTGTGCACATGCAGACAATGGGAATGTTGAACGCGGCCCGCGTATGGCCAGACGTAAACAGCGGAAGCAGTGCACCGCCATGGCGGGGTCAATGATTGCATGTCAGCTGCCGATGCACCTTGCTTCATTGTCTGCAGCTGCATGATGACGGTTGTGTGCGTGATTGCGTGACTCCACACTTCATCCTCTATCCCATGTGTGTCCATACCTTGGCCATCGGTGTGCCACAAATGTCCATCACATGTGCATGTCAACATCGGTCATTTCCATACACAAGTTTATCGTACCTCACATCTACACAGTAGATCCCGGATGTATTGCCACATTGTGATTCAGTTGTCTGTGACTGGTATATGTGTGATATTGACTATGGTGGGGGTTCACTTGTGTTCAGTGCATGCGTGTTGCCTATTGGATCACCATGCATGTGATGTCCGTTTGGTCACCATTATTGGTGTTGCCATTGGTGCATCAAGAAATGGTGTGTGTATATTTTCGTTTGTGTGCATGCACTTGCATGTGTGTATGTCATGTTGCCCCTACACATTTGGGTCATGTCACATGTCTTGTTGGCAGTAATGTTGAGGTGAGACAAAGTGCATTGCAGATGTTGCATCACATCATGTAGCTAGTGGGTGCACATTGTTGCTACGTCAATCCATGTTGTTGTGACAATCAGAGATGTCACACATATGCTAATTGAACACTGCCTATTACATGTTGGATAGAGTGCGATGACATGTGTGTGAGTTGCACAGACATGCGTTGTATGTGAATTGACTTCCATTCCATTTTCTCCCACACAGGAGGGCTCAAAATGTCCATCGCCCATACACTGTGCTTGAGGATATGGTGGACGTGGAGGTGATCAGGAAATTCAGGCTTGATCGACGTCGATTGCTGGAGCTTGTGAACCAATTGTCTCCTCACCTGCAGCCGCGAAGAACCTATCCAGGCTCCATTTCACCCACCCAAAAGGTGATGGCGGCACTCCATTTTTTTGCAACAGGCACATTTCAGTACACTGTTGGACATGCCGGGGGAATGTCACAGGCCATGTTCAGCACGGTACTTCGGGATGTACTGACAGCCATGATGCTGTACAAGAATGAGTACATACATTTTCCACAGGCGGCAGAGTTGGCAGCGGTCAAAGCAGACTTCTATGCACTGGGTCGCATACCACACATTGTGGGTTACATTGATGGCACGGATATTGCGATCATTCCACCACGGGCACGTGAGCAGGTGTTTAGGAATCGGAAGCACTACCACTCCCTAAACGTGCAGGTGGTGTGCCAGGCCGACAACATAATCTCACATGTGTGTGCAAGATTTCCTGGCTCTGCACATGACGCCCACATCATGCGGAGCAGCATTGTCCCCCAACTGATGGCAAATCTGCGTCCGGCACAAGCCTGGCTTGTTGGTGAGTATGCTGTGGTGACAGGAGTGATATCTGTGTGGCTTGGTGTGCCCACATGTTCAGGTAGTGATGTTTCTCTCTCTCTCTCATTTCCACAAACACAGGCGACTCGGCTTACCCAAACAGGCCTTGGCTTCTAAGTCCAATACGCAATCCCACTACAGCGGGAGAAATGCGATACAATGATGCCCATGGTAGGACACGTCGAGTGGTGGAACGAACATTTGGCCTGCTTAAGTCTAGGTTTCGGTGCCTGGATAAGACTGGAGGGGCCCTGCCTTACGCACCAGGCAAAGTATGCAAGATTGTGATTGCCTGCTGCATGCTCCACAACCTGGCTGTGCGCAATACCATTGAACTGATCTTGGACCCAGATGAACAGCAATTTCCTCGCCCTCCCGACCCACCCATGTCGACTGATGAGGATAGTGGTGAGGAGGAAGGTGTGGACCAGAGGCGCCAGCTCATTGAACGCTACTTCCCTTGATTGTGAGTGTGCCCCTCTTGTGCTGCTTGTGTATGCCCTGTGTAGGTTTGCTGCTCTTGTGTCATTGTGTTGTGCATCATCTATGTGTTTTGTTATGTGATGTATGCATGTGTGTGTGTCTCTTCATTTATGAGGACATGCACTTCTCCATGATGTGTGTAGTCTCATCCATTCCTGTAGTTATGTGTGTGGTTTGTAGAAAGTTGCACTGCAGTGCGTTTGGATGAGTGTGATGGTGTTTCCTAACGTGTGTTTGCGTTTTCTATGTTTCCCTAGGTAACTCCCTTGCGGCATGATTCTGTACCAGTTGGATCCCTGAACCTGGTTACGTCTGTTTCTGATGCATTTCTTTGTGAATAAACATGGAGGCAACACATCATTGAGTGAGTAAGTGTTATTTATTTACAGATTGTGCATAGGTGTAGGTGCATATTTGTAAAACATGAGCCCATTTTGCTATCGCTGGCCAGGCTGCTGGCGCAAGACGCCTCTTAGTTTCCATTCTGAATAATTACCAAATAAAGAGACGGGCGCTGGGCGCGGAATCAAGAACAGAGTTTATTTCTCATGAGGAGAGCCTGTCATTTCGGACACGAAACACAGTGTCTTTCAGGAGGTGCTCTAACAAGTGAGCTGAGACGTCTTCTTTTATACCTTACAAAACACTTGGCATTACAATCAGGACATTGTGACGCAAAAGAAAAGACATCCCTATAATCCTCGTGTCAATCCTACCCCACATATGTTCACAATAGGGACCCTTGACCTGCTGATAAGAGGGGAGGCAATGACGCAGCTGAGTGTTCCGCTGATTATTAGGAGATGTGCGCCTGATCGTAGCCCAGGGGGTGGGGAGGCTAGGATTAATAGTGGGTCCTTTTGAAGAGGAGTGACTTCATACAATAAGGGGCAGTAAATGGTATCTCCTGGTCTAGGCGATGGCCTCGGACATGTGTGGTCAGTCGGACTCGGGGGAAGGGGTCATCAAAGGAGTGGTATTCATGCCGCGTGGACAATCGAGTGCGGAGGGAAGGCTTGTCAACAGAGGGGCATTCATGGAAGGAAAGGAGGTGTTGGTCAGGCGCGGCCGTGACTCCCAAGGACAGGGCCTTGCAGAAGATGAAGGTTTATGACTTGCTCGTGTGAGGGAGAAGGGGAGGGGGGGGGGAGGTCAGGGTGTGCACAGGGACAGAGTCGCACAGAGAGAGATCTTATGACCCGTACATGAGAGAGCGGGGGCAGTCAGGTACAGCTGGGGAGGGCTATGTCAGCTGAGGTGAAGGATGCTTCTTCAAGAGGAGATGGGGGGGGGTTTGCGTGGGTCAAGCAGAAGGGTTGCTTTGCAGGGCAGGGTCGCGAAAGGGGGGGGGGTTTCATGGTTTATGCATGTGGGAGAGGGGGGGGGGTTTCAAATACGCGCAGAAGGGAAGCCGATGATTCTAATCTTAGGCGGGCAAAAGGCCAGGGTGCCTAAAATGGCTGTCATGTACACATGGGTACAGGCCTTTGCTGGCAGAGGGATGCAGTCAGTGCTTTACGGTATTCATGGTGCGCGCAGGGAGAGGAGTGGGAAAAGGGAAATGAACGTTGCTTATGTACATCAATATTTCTAATTTTCTACAGTCGCCCCTTTTTACATAGCAAAGTTCATTTTCGTAATCGATGATGGTACATATAAACAGGTGCGGTCGAAGAATTAGCATTTGTCAATACTAACATATGGTATATAATCATGGACAGTTGATGTGTTCGGCAGAATGCAGCACATAGGAGATTGCATTCGTCAAGTTCCTATCGTTTCAAAGCACTACATAGCATAAATGTTTCTGACTTAAAAATGTGACCAATGAGCATCTTAACCAAGTAGTTGAGGGCGAAATTCAGTTCAGTACACAAGATCTCTTCGTCACAGTGTCTTTTTAGTAACGAGCCATCACTGGTAGGCTCTAGTCCGTGTACTTTCGTTGGCGCTGTTGAGCACCGGCGGTGGAGCTATAGGTCCAGCTCAGTTCTATCATCACGCGTTGCAGGGTGCGGTCAGTCCTCTGCTGTTAGACCACAGTCCTGTTCCCTAGACAATCCGTTTGGCGGCGCCTTATGCTCGGCACCTATATTTCCGTGGCAACACCCTATTCCCATTTGAATGTAGTTCTTCCTTTTGGCAAAAAGTCACGTGGAAAAGAGGATGAGTGTGGTTCAAATAGTCGATAGGAGAGAGGGCGGAGTTGGGTCAGAGTTCCTGGGACACACAAAAGGGACCAAGGGAGCAAAGGATAACAAGCAGGCAGGCCCATCAATCGGGCCCAAAGAAGGGGGACGGAGACTCCAGGCACACGTAGGTTAGCAGGCGGAGGGCTTCAGGGCAGCCCGTCAAGTTTCATTTTCCACGTTTGGAATTGCTGTCTCGTCCCGTATCTAGTTGCTCTGCAGCTCCACCTTTGGTCGAGGTCACACGTGTCCCAAGATCTGCAGCCAGGCTGTATGTCACGTCCGACCCTTCTCCTTCGGTGATCGTGAATCTTTGAATAGGTACAAAACAAGTTTTTAGAGAACTGGCAGAAGAAGACATCTACGCATGTGAATTCCTCCCTCAATCCTACATACTTGGGAGATACGCTCATCGGTCATAGTCAGAGGTCTATTACCAGGCAGTGCATATGTCGGCGTTCTTATTGAGTTCATGTCAAGTTTATTCATCATCTATATATGCCACATATAGAGAAAAGTCAGACTCTCATCAACTGTGCATTTCATTAAATTCAACATTTCGGAACTTCCAGGGAGACTCGTCTTTCTAAACTTAGCCTTAACAGTTCTAACATTTTCCTTCAAGGCTGGCTAACCTTTTCAAAGCAGGGCAGGGGTGCCATCATCGAGAGTCAAGTAAAACAGGTTTCCCTCGAGGGACGACAGTTACTCATGGTCATCATGTTTTATATCCAGGACAGCAGCTGGGGTCTATCAAATGGGGCGGGGATGCTTCGGGTGCTCGCGCTTGGGTGTAAAAGAGGGTGGGGCAATCTGGGCATTGGGGGTCAACCTAGACGTTGGCGTTCGTCTCTAATGAACAGAAATAAGGTGCCACTGACATACAGTTCCCCTATAAATGGCCAGATTGGGGGACCTTAGTCGTCTTACCTGTCCTTTCCTTCTCAGCCAATTCAAGTTCATTCATTTTGCAGAAAGGAGAGGTAGTAATGTGGCGAGATACAATAATTTTAGTTCCGGTTAATTTCGATGAACACCTTCGCGTTCAATAAGTATCCAATCAGACTGGTGCCAGCGAGGCACGATTTTACCATAAAAAGGAAGAGGAAATAGGGAGACTCTCGTAGAGAGTGAGAGTCGTCCGCAATCTAAACGAGCCATTTGGTACACGTATGACAAGGAGAGAGAGAGATAGAGAGAGAGTTAGAGAGAGAGAGAGAGAGAGAGAGATAGAGAGGAAAATGGTGGGATAGAGATAGAGAAAGACAGAGAGATGTGTACAAAAATAGGTCATTTAGTGCGTTCACAACACAGAACAGCAGGGGGTCAGGTAACGGAGAGGCGCAAACAAAGGGCGAACATAAACCCCTGCAGCACACACACACGCGAACTCAGACAGAGGAAGACAGTACACGTATTACATATATATAAGACATTCATGACAAAACAGAAAACAATAGTTGGCCAACAAAATCCATATTATATCCTACGTATCTTTACTATCCTATTTATCTACGTGCTTAGCTCTTTCTACCCTTCCCTCCTTTTCCTTCTCGCTTGTTATCTCTGCGAGCGTTCTCAATTGCCAATACTTACACCTCGGTTAGTCGATCAGAAATTAACCTGGTCGCGCTATTTACCCATGGTTGGATCTTAAACCATTTTTCCGTTTCTTCCTTTGGTGGGAAGTTCTCCAGGTTGAGGCAACGGCAAGTATTGATCGGGAGAACAGTCGGACAGTTTGGCTATATCTATAAGAGTGCGAGAAAGGGGGGCAGTGCATTTTGAACATCAGCAACATTTCTAACTTCCCAGACGGGTGGTGCCGTGGTAACCCTTACCCACACATTTTTCTTTGTCCTTTCCCTACCTATTCAAACGTCTAGTTACATTATTTAACGCGTCATTTCTAGTCAATTTTCGTCATACAGTACCCGTCCAGTTTCTATGTCAGTCCATCCTCCCAGTCGCTATGTTCTAAGGAGGAACAGTCATGTTTAAGTCTACGTCTTTTTGAAAACTTATCGTCATAAGGACTATGCACATATTCCCTCCTTCCCTTTTCGTCGGTGGTTCGACCATCGCTCTCCCATACTTCAGCCGACGTTCTGACGTGACCTGCAGAAGGGAGGAGAAAGAAGCAGTGGGGGGGCAGCATTCAAAGCACATCAGCATGCAGTAGTCCGAAAATGTTTTTACCTACCACATACTCGACCTATCTCCACGCACTGCATTTCTTTACCATCTCGGCGTTTAAGCCCAGAGGGACCAGTAATGTCAGATAGATAATCATTGACGATCCGCGTATCTATATGAGTTACTTGGTCACAACCCCTTTTGTTGGGTGCAAGGGTGGCGGTCAGGTGGCATTTCTGTGGTGTCGTTTTAAGGGCGTCTAAAACACTTTTCCGGCTGCCTGTGACACATAATGTAGCTGCTAAATATCTGGTCCTTTTTAACCTTCAGCTTTCATCATACTTATTCTTCGCTTACAGTAGCAAAACATCCACAACTCATTAATGCAACCGCTACAACTATGCTTTCTTTTTCAAAATACTTTTAATAAAAAGTGTTGGTGTATAAATACAGGCCTACAACCCAGTGGACCGGCCACGGAGCAGATTGAAACTGTATATAAGAAAAGCGAAGTTGGTGGCAGTTCATTGCATAAAGTGCAGCAGTGTAATAAAATCGTATTAAACTTCCCTACAGAGCAAGCATGATGCATGTCAGTAATTCAGTTTTAATTGATTCATAAATTCATTATCCAATGCTCATTCATTATCTAAATTACACCAATTCATTTTCCAAATCATAATCAGTACCCACCCTAAGTCAGTTCATTGTCCGAGCACATACTCAATATCCTTCATATCTACTTTCATTATCCAAAAACTGCATACATATCTCGGGACAAAAAGCTGCGCAATCAGGGTGCAACAAGGTTTATTTAAAAAGTCTCATTTTTGTGTCAGCGCCATTTTGGGTGGGGTCAGGCGAGTTCCAGCACAGTCCGAATGTCTCCAATAACTCGTGGTTGGACCAGAACCTTCCGTTGGTAGTTTCAAAAAGTTTTGCACAATGTGGTAACAGTCTAACAACAGTCAAAGAGTGGGGAGGGCGGCAACAATTTTCCTACCGGGTCATTCAGGTGTTCCTCCGGAACTGAACAAATCTGTGCCGTGGCTGCATTTTAGCCATTTCCAAACTGAGGCTGGCGCCGGCAGGAGTGCACCAATGTCGCGGTTCCCAGTGAGGGGAGCGGGGGCGCCCATGCGGAGGGATCGGGGTGCCCCCCGGCTCTCATAGAATCTTCAAAGTTGAGGAGAGAAGGCATGGGGCGTGTGCTCGTCCTGGGCAGAAGACCGCTTTTCGATGTTGACCCTCTTTAAGCAAGAGCATTGGGGCGTCGCTGGAAGCCTCCACCTGGAGGGAGGTGGGGGAGGCTCGTTCGCACCGCCTCCCCCTTCCAGCGACCCCGCGCCGTTCTCCGGCTCCAGCGCTTCGGTATGGGCCTTGCCAGCCATTGGAGGTGGGGGGGGGGGTCGGTGGCTGAGGCAAGACACCCCCCCCCTTTTTGACATGTGGCGGGACTACCTGTAATTGCCCAGGCGCTGACATGTGGCGGGACTACCTACAATTGTCCAGGCGTCGGCATGTGGCGGGACTTCCTGTAAGCGCCGCCGTCCTTGCTTCAGCTTCGGCTTTCTTTGCGGGCCGGTTCAGGCGAGAGTGAGAGGGAGGGGGTGGTCGGCAGCTGAGGCAAGACAGCCCCCCCCCCCCCCGTGGCCTGCAGGGCAGCAGAAGAGAGGGGAGATGGAGAGGTCCTCATTATTCTTTGGGCCGCCTGCCCAACAGCCTCTCCTTCTGACCGCGGCCAGGCGAGCCCCGCATGCCTCGAGGCCTCGCCTTCCGGATGGGCGTAACCGCGGACCTGTTGCACTTCGGGAGCTTCCGGAATGGGGGTAGGTACCTATTCAATTGTATCTATTTCATGTGACCGTTATTTGGGCGTGGTGGGTAATGAGGCAGACATGTTTGGAGCAGGAGTAGGCAGCGTAACCTAGCTACCTCGTGGCTGTCTTGCTGTCAAGTCTTCGCCATTTTATATTTCTTATTACGAACTTTTTCTAATGTTTCTTATTTTTAGTGAAGTCAAGAGCTCATCAGGGGGTTACTGACTTAGCCTGATTTCTTTTTATTTTTCCTTCTCTTCCTTAGCGTGTTTCGAGCTAAAGCTTTCTGTTAGTAGGGAACGGTGATCACTTCATATTTTTATGTGTCCTTTTCACTAGGGGGTACTTCTGGACGGACCAGACGAGTTCCCTCCAATAAATGGTCCGGGGTGGAACGAGATTATCGATCAAAAGGGGAACATATATTCCTTCATTAGGGTATCATCCTGGACAGACCAAAGGATGTACTTACACTTACTAGGGTAGCCTCCTGGACGGACCAGATGATCTACTTCCACTAAATGGCCTATGAGTGGGGAGCATATGTCCTCCATAAGGGTAGTCTCCTGGGCGGACCATGCGAGCTACCCCCCAAATAACCAATCAGTGGGGAGTGGGTAGGACTGACGAATTCACAAAGGGGCATAACCTACCCTTTACTACTTGCAAAGACTAGATAGAATATTTCTACTCCACGTTGTTTGCAGGTAGAAAATACCTCAAACGAAACAATTCCTGGAACAACAATGTCCAGGCAACCAATAAATCAGTGGGGAGAAAAACAGGCATGACGGATTACAACGGGGACAAATGTCTGCATTACCTGCCCTTCGCTATCCAAAAAGGAAGACAGAATATTTCTACTCGTCTCAGTTTGTAGACAGGGAAGATCTCAAAGAGCAATAATCGATTATTAATCGATTTCAAACAATCAGTGGGGAGAAAAGTAGGCATGACGGATTACAACGGGGACAAAAGTCTGCATTACCTACCCTTCTCTATCTGCAAAGAGGGACGAACGTTCCTATTCACCGCCGTTTGCAAACAGAGAATGTCTCGTTCTCAAGAAGAGAACCAATATTTCAAATAGCATCCAAAGCTAAATGAACCAATACCAACAATATCAGTATACAAATACCGATTCCAATACAATCAATCAATCAATCAGGTGGATGGAACCACCCTACCAATCAGGCGTAAAAACGCCCTACGTAATCTTACCCGGACCGGACCATACGGACAGTTCTTCATCTTCCTCCTCCAGCGCCCGATCGTTCTCTTACTCCATGTAGCATTCCTGTGGGATTCCAGTCAGGACAATAGGTCACTCGAGAGAGGTCCGTTCAGAATTGGTGAAGTTCTTTCAACCGGCAGCCGGGCGAGGGCCCTCTCAAGGCAGGTATACTCCGATCATTTAGTTGTTCACTTCTTCGTCTGGATCTCTCTTACCGGACCTTATGTCACTGATGGACCCCGCGTTGGGACGCCAATTGTAAAACATGAGCCCATTTTGCTATCGCTGGCCAGGCTGCTGGCGCAAGACGCCTCTTAGTTTCCATTCTGAATAATTACCAAATAAAGAGACGGGCGCTGGAAGCAGGAATCTAGAACAGAGTTTATTTCTCATGAGGAGAGCCTGTCATTTCGGACACGAAACACAGTGTCTTTCAGGAGGTGCTCTAACAAGTGAGCTGAGACGTCTTCTTTTATACCTTACAAAACACTTGGCATTACAATCAGGACATTGTGACGCAAAAGAAAAGACATCCCTATAATCCTCGTGTCAATCCTACCCCACATATGTTCACAATAGGGACCCTTGACCTGCTGATAAGAGGGGAGGCAATGACGCAGCTGAGTGTTCCGCTGATTATTAGGAGATGTGCGCCTGATTGTAGCCCAGGGGGTGGGGAGGCTAGGATCAATAGTGGGTCCTTTTGAAGAGGAGTGACTTCATACAATAAGGGGCAGTAAATGGTATCTCCTGGCCTAGGCGATGGCCTCGGACATGTGTGGTCAGTCGGACTCGGCGGAAGGGGTCATCAAAGGAGTGGTATTCATGCCGCGTGGACAATCGAGTGCGGAGGGAAGGCTTGTCAACAGAGGGGCATTCATGGAAGGAAAGGAGGTGTTGGTCAGGCGCGGTCGTGACTCCCAAGGACAGGGCCTTGCAGAAGATGAAGGTTTATGACTTGCTCGTGTGAGGGAGAAGGGGAGGGGGGGGGAGGTCAGGGTGTGCACAGGGACAGAGTCGCACAGAGAGAGATCTTATGACCCGTACATGAGAGAGCGGGGGCAGTCAGGTACAGCTGGGGAGGGCTATGTCAGCTGAGGTGAAGGATGCTTCTTCAAGAGGAGATGGTGGGGGGGTTTGCGTGGGTCAAGCAGAAGGGTTGCTTTGCAGGGCAGGGTCGCGCAAGGGGGGGGGGGGGTTTCATGGTTTATGCATGTGGGAGAAGGGGGGGGGGTTTCAAATACGCGCAGAAGGGAAGCCGATGATTCTAATCTTAGGCGGGCAAAAGGCCAGGGTGCCTAAAATGGCTGTCATGTACACATGGGTACAGGCCTTTGCTGGCAGAGGGATGCAGTCAGTGCTTTACGGTATTCATGGTGCGCGCAGGGAGAGGAGTGGGAAAAGGGAAATGAACGTTGCTTATGTACATCAATATTTCTAATTTTCTACATATTTACAAATGAGTGAAGGGGTGGGGGAGTGAGAGTCAAGGGTTATGGCAGATGAGATGTCCGTGCAGACCCCACATAGGGTGGTATCTGCCTAGTGCAGCAGTCCTGTGCCAGGTGGGACCGGATAGTTGGCAGGGTGAATGGCAGGCTCAGGTACCCAAAAGAGTCATTGTCGGCTCCTCTTGGGGCGTGTGGCAGGAGCTCCGACACTGCTCTCGCCCACTTCCAGCCTCGGACGGCCCCTCCGTCTTTGTGTCGGGACGGAGTCAGCTGGGGGCGCTGGCTGATCAGGTACCACATCCGCCGCCAGGGCTGCAGGTGGCGGTGGCGTTGTTGGTGGCGGTGGCGTTGTTTGAGGGGTTGTGGGGAGGGTGGTGTTGGCGGATATCCTCGTGCTAAAAATGTCCACGAGTTGGCCAAGCCG
Source organism: Lissotriton vulgaris (assembly GCF_964263255.1). Taxonomy (NCBI): domain Eukaryota; kingdom Metazoa; phylum Chordata; class Amphibia; order Caudata; family Salamandridae; genus Lissotriton; species Lissotriton vulgaris. The sequence goes on along the minus strand of NW_028254213.1, from coordinate 9,616 downwards.
CCTCTCGATGGCCCCCAACATCGCTGTGTTGTCAACAAAGTCCTGGTGGGCTTGCTCTGTCTGTGCCTGGCCACGTAGATAGTTTGCCTCAACCCTGGCTAGTGCTTCTAGACACTGTTGCACGGCATCGGGTGTAGTTGTTTCCTCATGCCTTCTTTGTGCAGTGCCCTGCCTGCAGGTTCTGGCCTTACATTTGTGGTTTGCCTCACACTCTGCCTGCGTGGCTGGTATGGCGCTGGCCCAGCGTTGGGCGGTGGGTTGGGCAGGGTGGCAGGGGCTGAAGTGGTGGTAGTTGTTGTGGTGGAGGTTGTACTGGAGGTAGCTGTGCAGGTCACAGTAGCCGGTGTTGTGGTTATGCCAGAGGCCGTAGTAGTTGTTGGTGGTGCAGGTGTGACCTGGGAGCCAGATGTCCCTGGCTGGCTGCTTGAGCCGGCACCATCCTCAGCCCCGGAGGTGGCTTGCCAATCGTCCCCTGACACTTCTGACTGTGGTGAGGCTGGAGGCCTGGTGTTTATTGCAGCTGTCAGATTAGGATCCCCTGCAAAACAAAAATGTGAGGATGAGTCATGTGGCCATTACGTGTACATTTATTTTTTATTTGACATTCAGTCGGCACTGGCACACACCCAACCCACCCACCACCACCACCCTCTCTATGGACATGGGGGCCTGTTGGGAGTTGTAGTTCCGTCCCCTCTAACACCCCACCCCACCCCACCACCCTCTCTATGGACATGGGGGCCAGTTGGGAGTTGTACTTCTGTCCCCTCACACACCCCACCCCACCCCACCCACCACCACCACCCTCTCTATGGACATGGGGGCCTGTTGGGAGTTGTAGTTCCGTCCCCTCACACACCCCACCCACCACCACCACCCTCTCTATGGACATGGGGGCCTGTTGGGAGTTGTAGTTCCGTCCCCTCACACACCCCACCCCACCCCACCCACCACCACCACCCTCTCTATGGACATGGGGGCCTGTTGGGAGTTGTACTTCCGTCCCCTCACACACCCCACCCACCACCACCACCCTCTCTATGGACATGGGGGCCTGTTGGGAGTTGTAGTTCCGTCCCCTCACACACCCCACCCCACCCCACCCACCACCACCACCCTCTCTATGGACATGGGGGCCTGTTGGGAGTTGTACTTCCGTCCCCTCACACACCCCACCCACCACCACCACCCTCTCTATGGACATGGGGGCCTGTTGGGAGTTGTACTTCCGTCCCCTCACACACCCCACCCCACCCCACCCACCACCACCACCCTCTCTATGGACATGGGGGCCTGTTGGGAGTTGTACTTCCGTCCCCTCTAACACCCCACCCCACCCCACCACCCTCTCTATGGACATGGAGGCCTGTTGGGAGTTGTAGTTCCGTCCCCTCACACACCCCACCCACCACCACCACCCTCTCTATGGACATGGGGGCCTGTTGGGAGTTGTAGTTCCATCCCCTCACACACCCCACCCCACCCCACCCACCACCACCACCCTCTCTATGGACATGGGGGCCTGTTGGGAGTTGTACTTCCGTCCCCTCACACACCCCACCCACCACCACCACCCTCTCTATGGACATGGGGGCCTGTTGGGAGTTGTACTTCCGTCCCCTCACACACCCCACCCACCACCACCACCCTCTCTATGGACATGGGGGCCTGTAGGAGTGGTTTAGACGTTGGTGAGTATGTGGACTGCATGCATGGCTTGGGGTCTGGGAGATGTGTCTTCAGAGTTGTGTGAGGCACACCGTGTTGTTGTGTTTGTGGTGCTTGGTTGGTACCTACCAGCCTCTTCTCCATCATCAAGTCCATCAAGGGTCTCAGGGTGCAGGATGGTCAGCACCTTCTCCTCCCACTCGGTGTATGGTAGGGGCTCCGGGGGCCTTCCACCGAATGTATGGTTGGCCCGGAGAAAGTTCTTGGCTCTGATGGATTTCACCCGGGTCTTGAGGTCGTGCCACCGCCTCTGTATTTCCTGCTTCGTCCTCGGGACGGTCCCGGAGGCATTGACCCTGGTTACGATCCGGTCCCACAGGCTGTTCTTCCTAGCTATGCTAGTCTGCTGCACTAGGCCCCCAAATATGTGGGGTTCGACACGAATGATCTCATCGACCATAACCCTTAGCTCGGTGTCGGTGAATTTCGGGTTTTTCTTGGGTGCCATGGTGCTCGGGTGTGTGTTTGTGTGAAGTAGGAGGTGCTGGGCGGTGGTGTTTGGGGATGGTGTGGTGGGTCTTTGTGTACAGGGTGTGTTTGGGTGTGGGTTATGTGTATGATGTCTGTTTTATGCTGTTGGCTAAGTGGTGTCTCCTGCTAGCAGCTATGCTGTGATGCAGAGGATTTCTGGAGTGGGTGGGAGTTAATTTATAGTCTGTGTGTTGGCCCTGTGTGAATGTTGATTGGCAGTCAGGTGATGGGTGGGTGTGTTGGCAGGTGTGGTTTATGCGGTTCTTGGGGGTGGGTCATTGTGTCTTGTGTTTGGTTTAGATGTGTCAGGTGGGTGTTCGTTCATTTTCCTGTGTTTGGTGATGAATTCAGTCGCAATGTATGGCATTGGTTTGACTGTAGGGATGTTGGACTTCCGCTGTGGTGCACGGTTTCTCGTAGCATTGGTACCGCCGCAGACGTGGATCGCGGTGGCTACCGGGGTACTTGCGGAGTTATCCTAATTGCGGACATGGACACTACGAAGGTATCGCGGGGGAGGTTGTTGTTCTCCTGGTCATGTGTGTACGCGGCGGTCGGTGTTATTTTGGTTCCGTCCGCCTGCCGCGGCCTCTGGTGTGCTTCGACCGCCGCGGACGGAGATTGTTGTGCTCCGTCCGCCACGATTGGCGTTTCTATCAGATTTGATCCTAATCGCTATTGCGGTTTCTCCGCCGACAGGTCCCGAGTATCTTGGCACCTTCCTCGGCGGACGGAACACGTTTCCATCCGAGATCCTAATCGACCCCTTAGTGTGGGGCATCAACCTTACTGGAAAGCCTTTAGGCATGACATTAGCAGAAAGCTCATTGGGAATAACCACAAAATAAGCAGGGCAAACCTAGGGCTCCTAGAACATCATAACCTGATGTGAGGCATTCACATGAGCATAGGTCTCTTCCTGCACTAGGTATAATCCTGTGGGCCTGCAGCATAAAACCTCACCAGGGGTGCACATGTGGTCCCACCTGAAGTAATAGCCCAAACTTGCAGAGTATCCTCTGGTGCCACTGCACCTGGGAGACCCCTATTATGGGTCTCTAATCATCAAAATTGCCCCCTTCATGGTACTAATGAAGGGACACTGACGCACCTTGGCATACCCTCCTCCGGCCGGTCTGTGCGGTGAAAGTCAGAGCCCAGCCCCACTCCCTGGGGGCTGGGAAGGGGAGTCTGCCGCAGGTGCAGCTCTCTCGTGCCCAAAAGAGTCTGGCCCTACGTCGCCAGTGCCCGCTGCCAGATGGGGCACCTGTAAAGGCAACACTGTCACTGGGTGCGGGCACAGGCAATGTGCCCCAACATACCCCCACCATGGTAGGCCTGAGCCCCCACGTCACCGCTAGAGAACCACACTCACCGGGGGATCTTCTCACCGTCCTCACAGGCAGGGAAGGCACCAATAATGTGCCTCAGCAGTCCCTGCCCGCCTCTCTCCTTACCTGGGGCACCGTTGTCTCCTTTCCGCTGCGGCGGGCGGCAGGCGTGGGGAACACATAGGGGCTATCCCTCACGCTACGAGAGCCCCGCGGAAGACAGCATGTCTCCAGGCTTCACCCGGGCCCCCCCTTGCGGCCCAGGGCTTCGATGCAGCCTATGCGAGGCTGCTGGCATCTTCGGATGCTGTTGGGCTAGTGCGGGGTAGGCTCCCGCCTGGCTCCTCTGTCAACACGGAGCTCCCTCGTCACCACGGGAGCCCGGCAATGCCACCACATGCTTCTAGCTCTGGATGTTGGCAAAGCGCCGCCCACCTCCAGGCAAGGCTTCCAGGTTACTCTTTCCTCCTCCTGGCCGCCGTAGGCAGCGCGGCTGCCCTGACAAGACCTCGGGTCGCGGCAGTGAATTATTTCGTAGCAGCAATAATGCGAGGTGGGCACCTGCTCGGTTTAAAAGCACACCAAGCGCCGCCACTATGCGGGGTGGGCTCCTGCGTGTCAAAATTTGCTTGAGGTGGGGTAGGCACCCGCCAGAGGACACCAAAACGCGGGGTAGGCACCGCCAGTTTTAATTAGGCAAAAGCGCAGCAATATACAGGGTGGGCACACATGAGGGCTCCTGCTTCTTCTTCTTGGGTTGATTAAAATTAGGTGCTAGGAAGCAGCACAGGCTGAGCAAACTCATAATATGGCGCTGCAGTCACTGGCTCCTACCTCTTTTCTTGGAAGGGGGTTGCCATACAGCGCTCACTAAGCGCTAGTCAGCAGGCAGGGAGGACACAGGCAATCCAACCATAGCGCTTCTCTTCCCTCTGGCACTCCACATATAGCGCTCACGAGGCACAAGGTCCCACCAGTAGCCTCAGGGACCAAAGGTAGCGCTCCTCACCTCCTGGGTGTACAGTCCAGCTCAATATAGCGCTCTTCTTCTTCAGGGGCCAGGTAGCAGAGCAGCAGGCACTACTGGTCAAGGTCAGCAGTCAGTGAGCACTCATCAGGACAGGGCGGTAGGTCCTAGGAACCATCCTCCTCTGTAACGTGGCACTTCTCCTGATACCGCTGCCTTTACTCCAGCAGTGGGGCTCTCACTAGCCCTGTGGATAGCAGAGGGGTTACAGTTGGGCTCAGGGGCCAGCACACAGGCCCATGTGGTGGCACCACCTGGCAGCAGGTCCCCTCACCTTCAGGTCCACGCTCTGACTGAGCACATGGTGGCACAGCCCCCTTATTTATGTGCCCCTCACCTCATCTACCAGACAGTGCCAGAAGCTTCTAGAAGCATCTAGGGAAACTAGTTCTGACTGGCTCAGGGGAGGAGTAGAGCACCCTGGGTGCCAGACTTTCCCTCCAAAAGCTGGGATGGCTGGGAACCGAATAACTAGACTGCTAACCCACCACAGTCAGGTGGCACCACACACAGCCATGGCATCCATTTTAAAGCGACATTTACCAAGGTGCATTCTCATAATGGGGGACTTAAAGGTGCGCACACCATTGCATCACATTTAACATGGCATCTCACACCACACATGGGCTATACCTTTCTCTACCATGGGGAAGACATCCTCAAATAAGAGGGTGAAAAGCGAAACAATTTCGGGAAAAGGGCCAAGTCCAACAGGTTGCTTCCTAGAGAGGGCATATTTCAAGGAATGTTTTTCTGCCCCCCAGGGGCAAATCGTCCTGCTTTTTTGGCCGCTTTGCCCCCGCGGGGCAGAAAATGCCACTAGGCACCAGGGACTCATTTGGGGGCATTTAAATTTAAATGGAAGCGACCCCTTGGGAAAGCATTTCTTGTTGATGATTGTCTGCCCCAGATCTGCCCGTTTTTGTTGGCCTTTCTGGCCCACTAGGCCCTAGGGATTGTGTTTTGTAGTGTGTGGAAGCGTCTCCGTGGGCAAAGTTTGCATTCAAAGGTGGTTATATTTTTGGATGTTTTTGTTGTGCCCGCCCCCCTTGGTGGCAGTTGGTCTTTTTTTTGTCCGACTGCCACCAAGGGGGGCAGGCAAAAAAAACCATCCAAAAATATAACCAGTGGCTTGGTGGAAAACCTCATCTAATCCCCATTGGTCTCATCCCTATTTCAAGGCCCATCTGGCTGAATGACAATTTGGGTAGCAACATTGTGTGTTATAATTTTAATTGTCATATTGTTTGTGAGATGTAATAGTAATTTTTTTATTTCTCTATTTTATTCTTGTTCAAGGCTTTTGCTGTGTGGACTGTTCCAGGTTGCGGTTTTGTTACTGCTGGTTTTGCAGCTTGTGTAGTTGCATGTGCTTGGTAAGTGAATTTATTTTGCACTATTTACTCTAAATGAGTTTATTTTCCCTACATGAATGTTTTTTTTGTAAATGGTGTGGTAATAGCAGTTTGTTTGCCTTCTGTGTTTTGGGTGTCAAAATCTTTTTGCATTAGTGCTTGATGGATGTATGACGTTAGCACGCATACTATTACAACGCATACCTTTACAACGCGGTATTTACAACGAATACCGTTACAACGCATAGCGCTTTGAGGTGCTGGATAGTGGTAAGTATAATTTTATATTTCAACTCCAGTCCCCGTGGACACTAGGGAAGGTGTTGGATATAAAATTAAACTTATTCCCTATCCTAGAGCGCCCCCCAGCGCAATGCGTTGTAATGGTATGCGTGGTAATGCCTGCGTTGTAATGGTAGTGCGTTGTAATAAATGCGTGCTAGACCTTGTATACCGTGCTGGATGTGTACTTTGTTGTCTTATGAGTAATTGTTTTTTATTTCTTTCTAGTGGGATATTGTTGCTTGTTGCTGTGTCTCTGCAGAGTAGGTGCTGGTGAGTGTAGCTATCTTTGGTAAGAGCATATTGTTTTGGAGTGTAAAGATCTTTGTGCTAAAGCAACACTTTGTTCACTACTTACTTTGCACAGTGTTGGTTGTTGTTGACCTGTTTGTGCAGTTTCCTTTCTTAATAAGGATAATGGCTAGCCGTAGGATTACTGCTCAGCAGGTTGTTGGTATGCTTTTTGAGTCTTCCTCTGACCTTGGTTAAGAGACTGACTCTGATTCTGAGACAGAGGTAGGAGGGGAAGATTCAGGCAGTGAGTTTTCTCTCCACATGGAATCATCGGATGATGAAGCTTCTTCTAGTGCGGATGAAGTGCATGTGTTAGAGGAGGGCATTTATGTGCTGGTAGAGCGCCAAGAGGCATCTGGGGCTGCAAGGTTTCCCATTGGTATAGGTCGGCAAGAGGCATCTGGGCTGCAGCCTGTGGCTACAAGGCTTCACGTTGCTGTGGCGTGGCAAGAGGCACCTAGGGCTGCTAGGCTTCCCGTTGGTGTAGTGCGGCAAGAGGCATCTGGGGCTGATAGGCTTCCCATTCGTGTAGTGTGGCAAGAGGCATCTGGGGCTGCTAGGCTTCCCGTTGGTGTAGTGCGGCAAGAGGCACCTGGGCTGCAGGCTGGGGATGCAACACTTCCCGTTGATAGTGCTGGCCTCTGGGTTGCCCCTGGCTTGGAGCAGCCGTCATTGCCAGACTTTACTGGTGTTCCAGGGTGTAGAGTGAATACTGAGAACTTTTTGCGGATACATTTTTTTCAGTTGTTTATGGACGATGTGTTTTTGGCAGAGATTGTTGAGCAGACTAATTTGTATGCCCTGATTGTGACCGTCTTTTTAAGATTTGGCCTGTTCTTCATCACTTTGTTGATCGTTTTTCTGAGATCTATGCTCCAGGAAAAGAAATAGCAGTGGATGAGTCTTTGGTGTTGTTCAAGGGCCGCTTGGTTTTTAGGCAATACATTCCTAGTAAGAGGGCACGCTATGGAATTAAGCTGTATATGCTGTGTGACAGTGGGACTGGATATGTCTCTAATTTCAGGGTGTACACCGGTAAGGAGTCCAGCATTAACCCCCCTGGTTGTCCGTCCACTTTTGGAGTGACTTTGAAAATTGTGTGGGAACTTGGAAGAGGATTATTTAATCCCTTCGCTGCTCATGAAAAGCTCAGCTCGTCATGAGGCACAGTGGAGCTGTGCTTATGACGAGCTGACCTTGTCATGAACAATGGGGATTGAGGGAACGCAGCACAGGAGGGGAAAACCATTAGCAGCCAAGGTGTTAACAAAGGCCACCATTTATATATAGATAACTTCTACACTGGTGTGCGGTTGTTCAAGGAATTGGCAAAAGTGGGCACTGTTGCTTGTGGCACAATGCGCTGTATCGTAAAGGTTTTCCCAAAATAACTTGCTTATCAAAAGCTTGTGCAGTGCATTGTGTTGCGAGGAGCTTCTAGCTGTGAATTTTGACAGGAGAGATGTCTACATGCTGACTACCATGCATGATGAAAGCACTGCACCTGTGACTGTTTGGGGTCAGGTTGCTGAAGTGCGCAAACCTGCGTGCATTTTAGACTATAAAAGGCACATGTGTGGTGTTGACAGAGTAGATCAGAGGTTGGAACCTTACGCTGCTCTTCGTAAGGCTTACATTTGGTATAAGAAGTTGGCTATCCATCTTTCCCACTTGGCAACCTTTAATGCTTGTGTTGTGTTCAAAGATGACTTTTGCTAAGTTTCAGGAGTCTGTAATAGGTAGCCTTGTTCTAGTGCATGGGTACTCACAAACTTTCTCTTGGGGGCCAAATTTACAGTGTGGTTTGGGTCCTAGGACCGCACCGGTGGGGGCGGGATCAGTGGGGGAGGGGGCGGGGCTAGAGCAACAAAAAAAACTCTGACCATGGGGTTGATCACAGGTCCCTGCAGCGGACGCCTTCGTCCACTGAGCCACCAGACCCGGCATACACACATCTCTCTCTCTCTCTCTCTCTCTCTCTCTCTCTGTCTCTCTCTGTCTCTGTCTCTCACTCTGTCTCTCTCTCCTTTCTGTCTGTTTCTCTCTCTCTATGTCTATCTCTCTGTCTCTCTCTCTGTCTCTGTCTCTCTCTCTCCCTCTCTCTCCCTCTGTCTCACTCCCTCACTCTCCCTCTCTGTCTCACTCACTCTGACTGTCTCACTCACTCCCTCTCCCTCTCTGTCTCCCTCTGTCTGTCTCTCTCTCTCTGCCTCCCTCTGTCCCCTCCCTGTATCCCTCCCTCTGTCACTGTCCCACTCCCTATCTGTCTCCCTCTCTCTTTCTCTGTCTCCCACTCCCTTCCTCTGTCCCCTACTGACTCCCTATGTCTCACCCTGACTTCCTCTGTCTCCCTCTCTCTGTCTCCCTTCCTCTGTCTCCCCCTCCCTTCCTCTGACTCCCGCTGCCTCCCTCCCTCTCTCGCCCTCCCTCCATCCCCCTCTCTCTGACTCCCTCCCTCCACCTCCCTGCCTCCATCTCTCTGGCTCCGTCTGTTTGTCTACCTCTGTCTGTCTCCCTCTGCCTGTCTCCCTTTGCCTCCCTCCCTCTGTCTCCCTCTGCCTCCCTCCCTCTGTCTCCCTCCCTCTGTCTCCCTCTCCCTCCCTCTTCCCCCCTTTGTCTCCCTCTCCCTCTCTCTCTGTCTTCCTCCCTCTGTTTCCATATGCCTGTCTCCCTCCCTCTGTCTCCATATGCCTGTCTCCCTCCCTCTGTCTCCATTTGCCTGTCTCCCTCCCTCTGTCTCCATATGCCTGTCTTCCTCCCTCTATCTCTTTCCCTCTGTCTCCCTCTGTCTCCCTCTCTCTGTCTCCCTTCTCCCCCCTCTGTCTCCCTTCTCCCTCCCTCTGTCTCCCTTCTCCCTCTGTCTCCATTCTCCCTCTGTCCCCCTTCTCCCTCCATCTGTCTCCCTCAATCTGTCTCCCTTCGTCTGTCTCCCTCTGTCTGTCTCCCACTGTCTGTCTCCCTCTTTCTGTCTCCCTCTTTCTGTCTCCCTCTTTCTGTCTCTCTCCCACTGTCTGTCACCCTCCCTCTGTCTCCCTCCCTGTCTCCCTCCCTCCCTCTTCCTGTCTCCCTCTGTTTGTCTCCCTCCTCCCTCTGTTTGTCTCCCTCTTTCTGGCTGTCTCCCTCTTTAT